>NW_009943174.1:30637-30893 GCF_000696875.1 Nestor notabilis
CCCCGTCTCGGGACCCGCTCCAGCACCTCCAAGTCTCTCTTGTAGTGAGGGGCGCAGAACTGAACACAGGATTCGAGGTGCGGCATCGCCAGTGCCAAGGTGAAGCCCCGGCCTCACCCCTTTTACTTCCCTTCACCCCTCGCTTTTCCCTTCTCACCTCCTGCCGCCGGCTGTGGACGCCGAGGACCAGACCCTGACCCTGACCCAGATCCAGGCCTAGGCCTAAGCCCGGGGCTCCCCTCCCTCCCGCTCCGCC
>NW_009943175.1:0-19652 GCF_000696875.1 Nestor notabilis
CTAACTATTCCATGATTCTATGATTCTATTTTTGTACAGTGCAAGGTGCCGCACCAAGTCTGTTCCTTGCAGCTTGAACAGTCCTGCTTCAGCCATGGGGTGAGAGGGGATCTCCAAGCTGAGGAACTCCAGACAGGTTCAGCCATATCCATCTCCCCCCTCCCCTCAAGGGATGTGTTCTTCAGCATGTCTTTAGGCTGTTCCACACCCTCAAAGCACTAGGCAAAGCAGTCAGAAAAGAACAAAACACTCCTACAATCTCATAAAAAAAAAAAAAAGTAATTCATAAACTAGCTCCACCCCAACACATACCAAGAACAGAAGTCACATCAGCACACCCATCTCCCCATTCCCAAGCAGGACAGGGGGTCACCCCAACATCCCTCTCCCCAGGTCAGCAATTTCAGTGTCAAGTCTTAAAAACACAGTGGACTTCACAGCCCAAACCAGAACATGCCCCAGGGCGGGCTGTGGGGACCCCAACCCTCACAGGCCCAAGGCAGAGGGAAGTTTAATTTGATGATGCTTATACAGCCACCCTGCAGCAATGCAAGCCAGCACTGTTCCTCCCCCTGCATGCTTTATTGGAACTATTTACCCCAGGAATAGAGCAGGTCTGGGTCCCTGCTCCCACTCCAGACTGACATCCCAGATATCCTTCCCACACCTCTAGCTTGCGGCTGCATCCAAGAAGTGTAGTTCCACCTGGTGTCAGAGAGCCCAACAGCAGCAGCAACTGCAGAGCTCCAAGCAGGCGGGAAGATGAGAAAACCCTGTTTATTCTGCATGAAAATAGGAGGAAGAAGGGGTAAAATGAGGGGGGTAAATCAGTTCAAGCACTAGCCAGGGGTTTGGTCTCCTGTTGGCTTGCTGTAAGGCCAGCTGCTTACTGCAGGGCAGCTTGTCTCACCCAACCACACAGAGCATAGATGCTTTGCAAATCATAGCCACTACTGAGCAGTGGTTGCCCATTGCTTTGTGTCAGGCTCTGGGCAAGCATGCTCTGTGCTGTGGCCACCCTGCCCAGGGGCTCTCACTGCAGGAAACTGTCCAGTCTGGCTTGGCTGCTGCTGGAGGAAGATGTGGAAGGAGCTGCAGATGCCGGCCTTGAGACTTTCTTCTTGCTCCTCACTGCCAGTGGACGGATTTCTGCCAGGTTTGTCTGGAGGCAGAACTGTCAAGGAAAGTACAGACCAATGCCCTGGAGACACAAGTGATCAATACCAGCTGCAGATGGGCCTGAACCAGACGTGAGACCTAGCTGTACATTCTTTCTGCAGGAGAACTTGGTCTTAGCCCCCTACTCACAGCAGCAGAGCTCAGGCATGCTCCTATCCCATGATTCAAGGAACACTTCCCTCTTCTGTGCTACCCCCTTGGCACAAAAGAGACTGTTTAAGGGTATCTATCAGAGCTTCAAGACCTACCCTGCATGCCAGAGCCAGGACACTGTGCAAGGAAAGGCACAGCAACTACAGCCTGCAGCTTCCTAAGGCAGAGCAACCCCGAGGGAAGAGCAGTTTCCCCACCACAGGGTGAGCTCAGCCCAGCCTCTCCTCACCTGCTGCAGGGCTGCCCACCGGGACAGGCACAGCAGGGCAGCAGCATCCCACAGGAATCGAGGGGCTGGAAGGCAGGCAGCCAGGAAGAGGCTGTGCTCAGAGATCCCAAGGGCACAGGCAGTCCCTGTAAGTTGTACCAATTTCAGGCTGATCCACTCCTCTGAATAAGCCACCTCTGATAATGCTCTCAGCAAGTTCAGATCCTTGATGTCTCTGCTGAGCTCAGACTTGCTCAGAGTCAGATGGAGAGAAATCTGATGGTTCCTTGAGGGTCTTAGCCCATTTTTTGTTGGCTGGGGGACAGGACTCCTGAAGATGAGCTGAGGCCAAAAAGCATGAACAGAGGAGAGGTCTACAGCATCACTACTGCCTTGCGAGCTGCAGGAAAGGATACAGGCTGTATGAACTTTGTTCTGCCTCCCATGCCATCATAACCCGTCCTCACCTAGGAGAGAGAAAGAAAGGAGTCTGGAGCAGCAGCACAGAGCCTCGGCTACCTCTCCTCACACTGGTTATGTGAAAGGAGGAGCCTTTCAGGCTGCAGCTTCTGGGGAGGGGTTACAAGCACCTGGAAACACTCAGTACTGATGCTAAGCCCTCACCTTTGGAAAAAGGCAGACCCAAGGGTACTAGTAAAGTTTGGGTATCTTGGGGACTTTCTGCAGCAAGCTGAGACTCCCAAGCAACAGCTTAGGATTTTGTCACTGGGACTCAGTAATACAAGGAAAACACCCAAAGCTCTAAGGAGGTGGAGGAATGGGATGCAGAGAGTCATTCAGTCTGCTGCCAGGAAGGGAATGAGCATCTGTCATCCCCGGAGCTCTGCAGGACTGGGAAGTAGCCAGGTCACACTCCAAGATTTATTTTCCACACACTGTTTGTGGCAAAGTAAAAGCCTCCTTCACTTCCTCCTGCAGGGTCACTTAAGGACAGAGGCGTGCAGTGCCAGCCCTTGACACGCTCACCAACTGGACAGTCATACTTACAGTGCCCACATTCCTGTGTGGATCCAGCAAGCTACCCGAAGGTGGCTTCTTGGAGAGAACAGAGTTCCTGATGAATGCTGGCAACAGTCCTTTAAGAACATCATCCTCCGGATCATCTGCCCAGTTCTGTCCCACAAAACAATGAGAAAAGCCCTTTATCCAGCATGATCTGCTGAATTTAGTCCACAAACAGGGAGCACTAATAATGCAGACAGCTACTTAGGATAACGGTTACTGCTGTACCACGTCAGGCCAAAGAACAGTAGTTTCAAACCTCCCACCAGGACTCATGTGGAACAGTGCCTGGGACATGGCACCCAGCAACCCTGGGAGAACAGCCCCCTTCACTGACCCCACAGCCCCATGTTGTGTTTGCCAAGCACATCTGAGGCAGGGTAATCAGCAAGAAGCATGTAGGTCCCCATCCTCCCTCTCCTGCCCAATTCCAGGAGGCCTGAGGCAGCATTTCTAAAGAGACTGGCAAGCAGAGCACTTTGAAGCATGTACAGTGGTTCTACAGATGGGCTGATCTGCGGTGACAGCATCTCCTACATGGAGAAAATGGGTCCTTTATCCCACGCTTATTAACAGCGGAATCAAAGAGATGATACAGAAAATCAAGATTAGTCTTTTACCTCCACTGTTTCCTTCAGAACTTTCTTCGCCAGATTTACCACGGGAGGCCTGCAAGAAGCCCAAGGAGCAAATCAGCAGAGATTTATTGTTCAAGTGGAGCTGGCAAGGACAGACAAGGCCAAGCAAATGACGACAAAACTTGCAGCACGACATCAGGCAGCTGGAGAGCTATCTGATCTCACATAGCAACTTCCAAAGAAGTGAGACTTTGATCTCCTTCAGAAGCAGAAAGAGGAGGGAAAACTCACGGCTTTTTATCCAGCTTCTGCCTTTTCGCAGGGCTGCAGAGAGAACTGCAGGGCTGATGTTCAGGGGTATCGACATCAAAAGAAGCATCTAGATTGATCTCCTCGCTGTGGGCGGGGCGGTGGAGCTTCGGGTGCCGCAGTTCCACAGGAGCAGGGCTGCAAGGCCATGCAAAGCATCAGCCAGAGGCCACCGCCTGCCACCAGCAGATGAGAGGACACAGAGCTGCACGATTGAGCTGAGGCAGCAGTGGGACCAGGATCACAGCCGCCTTCTGCTTACCAGCCATAGAAAGGACAATCTGAATCCCAGAGCTTATAGTCAGTGTCCCAAACTACTGTTCACCCCCAAATCGCCTGTGCTGTAACAGTAGCACCCAGAGCCCAGGGTGTACCCTGGCACACTGCTGCTCTGTGTACAACACAGCTTGCTGTACTGGGGCAATAGCACAGGCTCTTTGCAAGAAAGGGCTTGATAAATATGCAAGAGATGCCATTTTTCAGGCTAGATTCCTCTGCCTGGCCAAGATACCCAGTCCCCATACACCAGGACATGTTCACTGAAAGGCCAACTCCTGAGGCAACCACAAGAGCAGCTTTAGGGATATTTCCCTGCTGGGACATAGTGATAAAGAGTCTGTCAAAACCTAGCCCATTCTTCCATCCCATCCTGACCCAAACCCTCTGAAACTCACACCTTTTCCCAGCTAAACCAGACACCACCTTGTCAGCAACAAGAAAAACCCCACAAACTAGGATACAATAAGCAAAATGGCCATGCTGCTGTGATGCCTGCCAGACTAACCCATCTCTGCTCCCACAGCTAGTTAAACTGTCAGCTCTTACTTTGGACCTGACATCTCAATCTGTAGCCTGTATCTAGGGATGCACTTCACTAACCTTTCAAAGACTAGTCGACTGAGTGTCTCTCTGGTTACGGATGGCACCTTCAGAGTATCCTGCAGGATGTCTATCTTCTTCTTCAAGCTCTGGAGGGAAAAAGGAAAGCAGACAATGAGATGAGGAGTGATTTAGGAGCAGATACTTTGCCCCTTTCCATAAATCAGCATCAGGTGGAGCCCAGAGGTGGGCAAATAAGAGAGGAAAGGTGTGCTGGGTAATAGCCACTAAGCAAAAGTCAGCATAACTCTTAGCTTTGCAGTTGCAGGCCATGGCCAGCTGCCAGTTACTGCAGACCAAGGAATAACATTCTCACCAAGATCTCCTTGTCCGCATTCTTCAGATCCTTCTGGGTGCTTTTTAACTCCTCCTCTGTCTTCTCCAAGTCTAAAACTGTTTTGTGCAGCTGCAGAATAAACCCCCCCAAACAGCAGAGCGCTGGTTATGACACTTGTGTAAGGGAGACCACAGATCCCCTGTGAGAGCAGCATGCTCTGCAGCACATCCTACTTTCCCCTGTTAAAGGGCTCAGTTTTCCAGTGCCGGTCTGACCAACCTCTCCTATATCAGAGCAAACAAATGCCTAACCATTTCCTCAAGCTGCCTGCAGAGGGATCTCCACAGCTGCTCGCCCAAGACAAGCCTTCCTACAGTATTTCCTGAGCATTTATGCCTGATGGTGACAGCTTTTCCCTGCTCTAACACTTGGTGGCTGCATTCTGAATTCCTGCAGGACTGTGGACACACCAAAGCACAGGTATTACAAACCACAGGCTGGAGGACGGTTGTGCATCAGCAATACTGGCACATGGACAAGCCTGATTCAACAGGGAAACATGCCAGGAGCAGGGATTGGGAAGTGGACTGCCACCACATCAGAGACTTTGTGGGTTCAGGAGTCTGGGCCAGCCCACAAGTGTGGGTACAGTCAGCTCTCTGTCAGCCAAGCCAAGTCCCAAGTGCACTGACTCGCATCCTCCTGACCCAAGCTGGTAACAGCAGCTTGGCACCGACTCCACCAAAGCAGCTTGATTCCAGCAGCAGCACATCATGTAGGAGGTTAACTTGCTTGGGGAGCAGCACAGCAATCAGAGAACTTCCTTCTCCATTTCAGGGGACAACAGCTATGGCTGAGTAACAAAAACAGGCCAAATCCACCCACAGTCTCTCACTTTGTAAGCTTGCACATGGGGATGCCCCAGGGAACATAGAGCAAAGCTACACACACACACTTTTCATGGGGACTTGATACCAAAACTGACAAAAAGCAATTCCCAACGTGAGCTAATAAAGCCCAGCCAGGCCTGGAGCAGGGGGAGCACAGCAACAGGGGCACATTAGCAGCTCCAAGCTCTGTACCAGGCCAGCGACAACCCAGGCAGGTTCTGTGCAGAGCCACCTCCATGCCCACACTTTGGGAACCTCACCTGCCTGGGAATAGCATCATGCAGAAGCCCTGCCCTGGTTTAGTTGGCTGAAGGCACAAGGCCATGTTTGTGCCAAACCAAGACTAAGCCCTGCGCAACTGGTGCCGCCTCCATACCCCTTCCCATCTTTCCTACGTGCCCAGTTCTGCAGCAGGAGGGGCTGGCAGCTGAGTGCTCGGCAGCATGGCAGGATGAAGGGCTGCTTCCAGAGCCCAGTGGGAGCAGCGGAGCACCTGCATGCTGGCGCACTCCAGCCCCTCTGTCTGGCTCTGCACACACTGCCCCACCAGTGTCCTTGGAGACTGACAACAGTGAGCTGCTCACTCCCCACAGCATCATACCCTGCTCCAGAAGCTTCAGCCTGACACTTTAACACCACCGGTACCACTGAAGTAGTGCTCAGTGCGGGAGGGGGTCACTGCAGAGGGCTTGGGCCACACTTATTGACAGGGATCTACAACCCAGATGTCACCCTCAGGACTCACACTCGCCCTTTACCTTGCTATTGACAGAAAACAGCTCCTTTTTCAGCTTCTCCGTCATCTCACTAGACATCTTCCGAGCCTCCTTCAAGTTTTCATATTCCCTGCAAAGATACCAGAAGAGGCATTCTGTTTGTGAGAAGACTGAGCTAGAATTTCTCAAGAGACAAGCCAAGAAGACCCTTAATTTGAAGCTCTGCAACTGCAGAGCCACCAAAGAAAACCCAGGAGACACAAAGGCCTTTAGGGAACAGAACCAAGTGTACCAAGGCTGACCAACAGTGAGTCAACCATTCCAGTACACCATGGGGAAGACAAAAGCTGCATGGGATACATGCCTGAGAACAGGGCCTGAACAGATTTCACCAGCAAAATGGAAGCCAACTCCAGAGACATTGCTGTTGCCAGTGGAAAAGACAGACAGACAACATAACAGCCTCCATGCTGGCAACAAAGAGGGGACTTTGCTTTAAGTGACTTTTCAGAGACTTCACACTCTTGGCCATGCACATTCATTCCCAATTACACCACAGGGACACTCGCCTCATTACAGCTTTGTATCAAAGCTGCAATTATTCAGCTGCCATCAGAACGGAACCAAAAAAATCTGTGGTTTTGCCCAGCAGGACCAGATGGATTTCCAGGTAGGGGAGGGCAGCACTGCAGATCCTCCTTACTGGAGAGCAATCGAGGCACAGCTGCACAGTGCAGTGCAGCAGAGGGTACAGCCCAGCACCCCTCATCCACTCATTTCCCCCCAGGCAGGAGAGGGAAACGGAAGGAATAATAATGATCACCTTATAGGTGCACTGACAACTCTGGAGACAGTTCCCATGGTGACACACATGTCACTACAGTGACAGTGGGAACAGTTCAGTGTGACAGGCTCCAATCTAGGTCCCCAGGATCTGTCAGTCAAAACCCAGAGGAGGCCCAAACAGGCAGCAAGAGCCCTAAATTGCCCATGTGCCTGCTGGTACTTGGCAGAGGGTTCTCCCATGGCATACCAAGGACAGCATAAGCCAAATGCCAAGCCCACAGCACCTACTTTTTCAGCGAGACACAGTAGATCGCAAGCTGCTCCACTGCTGCCTGCCCGACTCCCATGTCTCTGATCATCTCCTCCACTTCAGGGCGCTGGCTCTGAAGCAACAGCTCAATGCTGCACAAAAGAAACAAAGTCTCCTCAGCTCATGAGTCACAAACAGCTGGGAGAGAGACTGAAGCCCTGCTTCCCCCCGGGAGGCTGGTGCAGCCTAAGCTCCTGCTGCAGGCACTCTGGATGTCATGGGAGAAGAGACACAACTGCCCCACCACATGCAGGGCTTTTCGCTAGGGAAGAAGAGCCCTGCGTGGACAGAGTAGAGAAGGGGCATCTGTACGCACACATAATGCACGAGGAGCTGATGTCCCAGCTCTGGGGCCCTAAAGCCCTGAGGCTGAGTGCAATCCTGGGCTGGGATTCTGTCCCTCCTGAAACTGTCTGGAAACAGCAGGGGCAAGAGCACAGACCTGCTACAATGCACGTTTGCAAACCTCATGGGGTAAGATGAACCAGAATGTGGAGGCCGCAGCAGGCAGAGCAGGACCCTCCCCTCCCTCCCAGAGAAGGGGAGAGGCATGCAACCCCCCGGCAAGGCCCGGGCAGAGCTGGGATCTCACCGCTCCATGGTCTTCAGCTTGTTTCGCAGGCGGCGGGCCTCCTCCTTTGAACTTCTGTTATCCTCCTGCTGCTGCTCCAGGAATTTCATCTGCTTCTGCAGAGAAGCAAGCACACAGACCGTTAGGAAGGCTCCAGGGATTGTTAGAGAAACATCCTGGCTTATGCGCACTGCGGGCAGCTGGGAGCATACATTGGCTCTTAATGCTATCACCACCTCAGCAGCCCAGGATTATGGAGAGTTTAGCTCCCTCCCTGCTGCACCCCCAACTCTGCTCCTTGCAAGTGCTGCAGGGTTTCAGTGCTCATCACAAGACGAATCTGGTGCCGAAACCACACCATAGCCTTGGTTCTGGTGGAAGCATCTGTGGGGCTGCGCAGTACCCTGTATGCAGTGACAATTTGTTTGTCAAAAGCAAAACCACAGCAAGCAAACCTTCCTATTGCTTTCTCCTCTGTGCACAGCTGATCCCTTTATTTTGCCTCCCAATTCTCCTTCTATTAGCTGCTCAGAGCACAAATAGGAAATGCCAAGTGCATCTCTTCTGGGACACTTCAGCCAAACTAGACACCCACCCAGGGAACTTCTTTCACCTGCCTGGAGAGGCTGTAAGCCCATTGCAGGCATCACCTTGCCAGGCTCTCCAGTAGCAGGCAGCAGTAATGGAGAATGTCAGCTAAGCTGGAAAAGCACAGATCTGCAGTGTGGACAAGGGGAAGCTGGCCTGTATTAGCACCGTTCCAGTGCATCCATGTTGTCTAGGTTTGCGTGTGCCTGGGCACCTCGCACAGTGCCTGCAAAAGGCTCTGGGCTTGGTTTCAGCACAGTGCTGACTCCAGGGAGAGGCCTAGCAGAAGACCATCACCTCAGAAGCTCCCTTCCACATGGAAGTTAAGGGATTTTATCTGCTTCCTGCCACAGAAACCAAACAGCTGTGAAACTGCTGGGACTTCGCAGAGGGACAGTGTCGCAGGCTCCCATGTTACTCCTGCTAAGGCAGAGCCCATCTTTGGCTCTCCCTAACCAGAGCTCTCTGCACTTCAGTCCCCGAAGCAGTGTTTTGTGCCATGTTGGAGCAGTCCCCAGCCCCAGACATGCCTGAAAGGGCAGCAAACTCCGACACAAAGGTTCAGCAGCATCAGATAGTGTTAACAGAAGACAGGAATAGCTTGCAGCCTGTGGGCTTGACCTGCACCATGGCTAGTTAAATCTACATTTTCACTGCCGAAGTTTAGTGCTTTAATCTCTAATGATGCAGTACAAGACAGTGCTTGGCATTCAGCTGGAAATCCTGTACACCACAGAAAAGATACTTCCAGGTCCCTAATCCTTCTGTCCTGCCCAGCTTTCCTTAAAGGACTTAAGCACACACAGAGGGTTCTGCAACAGGCAAGATAACACAGAGCATCCTCTGAGGTGCCAAGGCAGGCAAGCCAAGCACAGAGATGTTCAGTTGAGCAGCAAACACCAGATTCCACTGTCAGTTGTTTCTGCAGGAGTAGGGAGGATCAGAAGTATCCTGTCACTGGTATGCCCAGGATCCCATGAGCATCTCCAGCACAGCCCTTTACAGGGGCTGCCTTTACATCCAAGCAGACTCAATATAACCCCATGGTCAGGCAAAAACACAGTTGTGCTGGCTCACAGCAAGGCGTACCTGGCATCAATTCCTTCCTGTATCTGTCCTACTGCCCTGTGACAGCCCCACACTGCTGGTGTCAGGCAGGTCTCCAGGGCTAGTTCCTCCCAGAGGAGCCCAGCTGCAGGTGACAACCCAGCAACATCATCTACAGGCTTTCCCTGGACCACCTGGTCTCACAGGTGAAGGAACATGGTGCAGTTCAGGCTATTGGGCAGAGATCCAAGCAGCAGAGATCTAGGGAAGCACAGCCAACCCCTCCCATGCCTTTCGGCCTGCAACTCACAACCCCACATGCCTGAACCCCATCTTTCTGAGACAGTCATGTCCTCCTCACACAGCAGTGCCCATCCCAGCCAGGTAAAGCTGTTCCGCTCACTACCTGACACCCCAGCAAAGCAGCTCCTGCTCTTCCACTTGCTGTTTACGCACTATAAGACACCCCAACAAAGCAGCTCCTGCTCTTCTACTTGCTGTTTACGCACAGTACATGACTACGCACTGAGTCACTGCACGCTGAAACACAACAGGAGTATCTGATCCCTGGACTTCACACATTACCAGCCTAACTAGAGGCAAGCCCTGGCAACAGAACACAGACAGGAGAGTTAGCTGGATCAAATCCCACTCAGCTGAAGCTTTCAACTCCCCCTCCATATATTTCAGTTTGATTTCTCCTCCATTCAGACCAAGAAACTAATTTTCCTTGAATCCCGCCTGGCCTAAACCCATTCCAGGAGAACATTCTACCGCAGGGAGCCAGTGTTTCAGCAATGGGGCGCTGGGGCCAGTTCCCACACTCAGTTCATGCTGCTACCTTTATGATCAGCACTGCCACCTCATTAGCAAGGTTCAGACAGCATCCCCCAGGCTGGGCTGGCATCTCTCCCCCACCACAGCCACTTGTGCACACACCACAGGCTTGGCTTTTACACGTCTGAATCACCCCCAGCTGGAGCACACGCAGGACTGAGACCAGCAACACCACTCACTTTGGATTAATAAGGCCAAAATGAAAACCCAGCTCTGCTGCCCTCTGGTCATTCAGAGATCAAGAGACAGGCATCTCAAGGCAGCAGATCCAAAATCCCACCAGCACAACCCCTTTATTAGCAGGCCCTGCAGAGATCTTCAACAAAATTAACACTGACTGTGCACTGGTTAGAGGTGAAGTCTTGCCGGGGAGAGGAAAGGTACCTTGAGAGAGGAGCACAGCATCTCTGTCTCTCCCAGCACCTTCTGGAGCGACTCTATTGTGGCATTGCGCACATCCAGAGTGTCCCTCAGCCCATCCACAACTGCCTGGCATTCCCGCTTTTCTTTCTCTGGAAAAGAAAGAAGAAAAAGGTCATGGCCTGGAAACCCAGACCTCAGCTGCTCCACAGCAGCAGGAGCATGACAGAGACACTGCTTGCAGTCTCAGGCTCCAGGCTGCTAGGAGGTGGCTGTTCCTGTAGAGACACATTTCCCTAAGTGCTGTCTGCACCAGGGTCTATACTGAGCGCTTGCTTCTCCCACTGCCAGCCGGCTTCAAGATTTTCTTTACTAAAGATAAAAAAAATTGCCTTTAATAGCTTTCCAGTGCTAGCCTTGCTAGCATTAAGCTGGTGCATCTTAACTCTTGCATGCTCTCAAAGCCAGGCTTGCATAAGGAAAACCCTTCTCTCTAGTTACACTGAGCTGTCACAGAGATGGAGACCACAGCCCCAAGCCCATCCTCTCCACGTGGAGTCTTCTGTACCAGGAAGCCCTTTCTTGGGCTGTCAGGCAGCTGCATGCAGCGATCCACCACACTGCTGCACCTACGTCAAAGGGGAAGAGACAGTAAAGCAAAGCTCTGCTGGGCACTGGGGACTTCACAGGACATGCCACAGCTCAAGTAGATTCCCCAGAATGACCGCTTTTTGCAAGGCACAACCTTCGAGTTCTGCTGTCCCTCCTCACAGAGGCAATCCAGGAACAAAGCACATGCCTCTGACCACAAGAGAGAAGGTGGTGGAAAACACCACCAGAATTCAATTTGTTTTATTGAGGCAAGGGAAGAACATCACAAAAAGCAATAACCATCATCAGAAGCTGACAGACATAAGTAGGGAGCAGCCAGCATTGCTGGAAAGCTTGGAGCAGTTGGGCAGTGAGGGAAGACAGGAACCTGCTGTCTAACCCTGCTGAGAGCAGGGTAAACTCTTCAGCTCAGCATCTTCTGCCTTTGCTCAAACTGCCCAAGGCTCCTTCCTAGAAGTAGTGGGGAGCCAATCAGTGTCTTCCCAAAAAGCTTTTTCTCCTTGCAAGCAATCCAGTTTCAAGATTGTGCCACCACATCCCATGGAAGCATGACCTGCAGAGCAAGCTTCACTGCTTGATCCAACAGTAAAAAAAGCCACATGGCACTGGGGAGGAATAGAGGAACCTATCCCAGCAGAAGCACAGAGCTGCCATGGGAAACATTTGTTTCTTAGCAAAACCTTTTCCCTCCATTGATGTGGATAACTGCCCCCCCCCTACCAGAGGCAGCACAGCCTGGAGACATCCCCCTTCAGTTCTGCAGGGACTCCACATCCACCAAAAGAGTTCAGGCTTCCCCCTCCTCAGTTCCCAGCTGCCCAGAGGCAGATGGCAGGAATCAAACCTCCCCGTGCTGCAGGAATGAGCTTCCAGCTCATTCAGAGTGCCTCCCACAGTGCCTGCTGGATCTGCTCGGAGCTCAGCACCTCCAGAGCCATTTGCAAGCTGATCAGTGACTGGCAATTACACAGCTCCTCTACAGCGCACAGCACAGAGCACATCTTTCAAGTGAAGAATTTATACACAAGAACCACCAGAGAGCAGAGTGCCCGCAGCAAAAGAGGCAGGAGGTGGGAAGGAGCTTCTCATTTCCAATATGAAAAGAGAATGGGACCGGGAATGTCAAATCCAACCTCTACTTACCAGAAGCCGAGAAGATGAGCAGGCCTTCGAGCAGTTTTTCTTGGATAACATCCTAGCAAGAATCCCAGACACCTTCCCCAGAAGATCTGGCTCTCTACCAAGTCACTAAACTCAAGCAAGCTGGCAAGAGAACAGGCCTCAGAATAGAGACTTGCAGACCATCCAATTCTGCTCTCAGGCTAAGGACCAAATCCTCAGTCTACTGGCTATTCATGTCTGTCTCGTGCACGCAGGGAAGGCAGAGGAAAGACTACTCTTGTGGCGTGGGTGAGCCCCCAGCATTCTTTAAAGAGCTTTTTTTCCCCCTTCTGCTAGTGTGTCTTTGGATTTCTGTCACTCAGAGTGACATTTTCCTTTTGCTGCTCATGACTCATGTTCTGATGACAAGCTGCCTACAGACGATGCTTAAAACCCATCGACAAGTCTCCAGGGCTTTTGCTTTTCCTGCCTCCCTCAAACATCCTCTAAAATTAAAGATGGTAAAATGGAAGTGTACACACTGAACTCCGTCTGCTCTTCACGCAACACATGTGGCACTGCAACAGCCAAACACATCCAAAGCCTTCCCACTGCTGCTTCTGGGCAGCTAGATCTGTTGGAGGGAACAAGGCTTTGCCATGTGCAGCTGTGAGTTTCCCAGTGAGCAAACCAAGGGTTTTGCTTTCAGCAAGCCTGCTCCAGATATAGCTGTGCTGCAATTCAGTACCTTGTGATTAGGAAGAGGAGCAAGAAAACTGCATATATGTCTCTGAGCTTGCGGAGAGCTCCCCAGTTACAGCAGAGCTGGGCCAGGCTTTGGCTTTGTCAAAAAAAGCTTTGTCCAGCTTTAGGTGGTATCACCTTTAGATAAAGCAGCCTGAACTGTGCCCTGAGCTTCAGAGAGGGGTGGACTCTCCTTAGGGGTTCCTCAGGCCTGGGCAAGCCGCCTGGCAGAGGCAGAGCCCAGGACCTGCTGATCATGGGCTTCTGGCCCCCCTAGGTGGCTGGAACTCACCTTTCACAGACAGCTCAGCCTTCACCTTGTCCAGTTCATTCTGAAACACAACACAGAAAAACCGATTAGGAAAGAGGAGCTTTCACCAGATCCTAAAGGGACCTGAGAGGTTTCTTGGCAGGACATCTGCACCAGCCAGGTGCTAAGAAGGGAACGCGGTAGCAGCAAGCACCAAGTTACAAGCAAGTACTATCACAGGGAATGCAAAGAGCACCTCCAACTGGCATCCTTCAGGGGGAGAACAGAAGATCGCAGTTTCATCTTAGCCTTGTCAACCTTGTGTTTCTCACACTGTCAGTCATCTTGTTTTAGCTGAATAATTTTGGAAGGCTCTCAGGGAAACACAGGAAATCAGACAGGAGCAATTTTTATAATGTTTTACCTAAACAAGGCAATAAGGCAGGGATGTTGCCAGACTAACTGGATTGAGAGTTGCTCTGAACTGAAGCAAACTTGAATCACGTGCAGGTGGGAGACAGGAGGGTATGCCCAAACACCCGAGAAGGTCACCCAGCACACAATCCAAAGGCACCAGCCAGCATTCTGACCAACACTGAAGTCACTGCAGTTCAGGATGCTGATATGAGCTAACAGCTCAGTTGAATGGCCACAAACAGGTCACCCATAAACCAATCCATACAATAGCAATCCTGGGTGCCACAAGGCTCTGAGGAACATCAAATGCTTCTAATGCCTTTATTAAGGATCAGAAAGAGGCAGCAAATGCCCCATAGCTTAAATTATAGAGAGAGGATTTATAAATGCTGGCAAATAGTCAAATAAAATGGAGAGGTTATAAAGAGAGGCTATGTATATAACATTAAAAAAGGAGGGGGGAAAAAAAAAAAAAAAAAAAACCACACCAGAGTGAGAGAGACAAATATATACAGGAAAGAGTCAACAGAAGATGACTTTAAAAGCTGTGTTAGAGAACTGCAGAGGAAAGCACATAACAAGTCAGGCAGGAACTGCAGTGGAATAAAACCACAATAAAATGCCAACACAGTACTGAAGCAGAGCACACAAATCTGTGCAACCCAGAACGCTACATGCAAATCTGAGCTGAGAATAGCACTGCCAGTGACCACGGATCTGACGGGACCAGAGTGAAGCTCTGCTACCAACAGTAAAGGCAGGAAAGAGAATATGGGATGCAAAGCTTGGCAAGCAGGAGGGACTAAATGCAAAGCCTAGCAGAGCTGACTTGGATTTGACCCTGGGGGGACAACATCTGGAGGGTTGACATGGAATTAGCTCTGCTGCAGAAGCTATTCTGGAGTAGCTTCCTCAGAGTCCTATTCAGTAACGATTAGTGAGCTCACAAGATGTGCTAATTAGCATGATAGCAAAGAAATCCCAGGCTACTGCAGGCAGCTATGTAACATTACCTCATTCATCAACTTAATCCAAAATCCCTCATCCTCTACCACAGCTCCTAAAGGCTGCTCCCAATTTTCACTCCTCTGGTAGAAGCTCTCCTCTCTCCACTAGCCCGAGTTACAAGACCACATTTTCCCCAAGATCAAATGAATATATCCTGATCACAAACAGACAGCTGTCTCCCAGGTTTCTACCCTCCCCAGCAGGTTTACAGGCATGGATTCTCCTCCTCTTGCCTCCTCTTCACCTAGCTGAACAAGCCAAAATCTCCTAGTTTCCTTTGGAAGAAAGGCTCTCTGCTCCCCAGATCACAAGCAAATGGAAGTATCAGGTTCCAGATGGTCTCACCACAGTGCTACACCCAAAAACTCACACTTTTCCCACTCTGGAAACAGCCACATGGAGACTGTTCTAATCGCCAAGGACCATCTTTAAAAGCAACACAGGGTAAAGCCAGGCTCGGCATCCAGAAACGCTTGGGCATGTCACAGCATTAAGCCTGTGGTCTGCAGCTACTCCAGGGAATCAAGTTCCCTCCAGTGTTTCAATTGAAGTTGATGCTGGTGGTGGGAAGCAAAGCAGCCCTGGCACCACTTCTTCAAAGCCCCAAGACAAGAAGACCACCACAGCAAACATTCAGCTTCCTAGCACACTGAAGCACGCTGCATTGCCCCAGTCCAACCTTTCCATGGCAGGAGGCCAGATACTCATTTCAGGACATCTGCAGGCTGCAGAGATACAGCTCCAGTTGATTTCAGAGCAAAGTACCACTCTATGCCCAGGCTCTTGGAGGGACAGGCAGTGGTTGGCAACAAAATCCTGGGTTTGGGGGCTTTTTCAGATAAAATCACTTCTGGCTGACAATGTCACCAGTTCTCAGCCTCTGAAGAGCCTGGGGATGGCCCACCATGCGTTTGCTTTGCTGAACTGCTGCCCTGCCCAGAATCAGATACCCCATCACAGAGAGAACTCCAGCCTAGATGGACATTAAATAAAATCCCACCCCTGATTGTCAGCCATGTTCTTTAGATGCTCCATATCCTTCAGAAACAAGGCAGCACACATGAAATGTGTAACAAACCAGCATCAGCCCAGCAGCAAGCTGAATCAGTGCATGAGGCAGTAAACACCCATACAAGCTAACTATGCTAATCTACACCAAAAATACTTGGTTCTTTGCCTTTAGATAGTGACCTCAGCACTCTCATTGGGAAAGCTGCACACTTGGGGCCAGATGCTGCTCTGACAGCCACACAGCAAACTGTGTAGGAGCATGATGAGTTACCATCAAGCTTGTTGTGCAGGGGTGGCTGCACAGTCCTGCCTTTGAGCACGGGAGCAGTTCTTCAGCACAGCCTGCCTGGAGGAGCCCATCTTAGATCCCAGGGTGGGGGTGAGAGGGAACAGAAAGCTTTTCTAGGGCAATTTTCTCCAGTCAACCCATTTCTGAGTCACCCATCTATTTACACTTGTGAGAGCCGATCGGAATATGTACTAAAGGCAATGTTTATCTGCTCCAAGCCATTGCTTTGCTTCTAGGGAACACATCTTCAAGTGCCCAGAGATGCATCTTCATTTCCTCAGCACACACACTTCAGCCTGCAGTTCCTCTATTAGCAATCTTGGAGAACGACAGTGCTGCTGACATTATAGTCTGGCTGGCTCTATTTTAAAAACATACAATATACATATAGCATTGTCATGGCAACTGCTAATTATGGTAATTGCTGCACATGCTGATTCTAAACATGAGAGGGTACAAGCATCCCATTATACCAAGGTCAACCAGTTATTTTTTTGGAACAGATAACTCCAAGACATAAGGAGCCATGCTTCATCCACGCTAAACAAAGGAGGAGAACATGGAACAGCCACTCTGCATTCATCCCTCCTCACCCTCAGCTCTCTACACCTAACAGTAGAGCTCAGAGAACATCACCCAGCACCCCAGCTCCAGCCAGGATCCTCCCCAGGGACCAGCCTCAGCACTGTCACCACTGCTGGTGCAGCTTCAGGCAGTCTTTTTCCTAATATCTTTTGGGGAACCACGACTTTTACCACCCTGCCCCACTTCCTTTCAGTCTGTGCAAACAAACCCACCTGCACACAAGTGAGGAGGGGCACTTCCTCTAATGAAGGTGTTAGTAGGGCTCACACACAGCCAAGCCACAGACACCAGCAGCAATTCTTTGCATTTGGTATTTTCCTTCTCCTGCCTTTTGGAAGAGCTCTGTAGCCTCATCCCCAAGGCTTTGACACACCAATGGAGAAGCAGCAGTTGGATGTTTGTTTGATGATGCTGTAGGAGGTTTCCAGGTAAGGTGAGAACCCGAAGGAAGAGCAGTGAAGTAGAGGAGGCTTCACAAGTTGTGGTCAGGGGAACTCTTAAACCATCACATGGAGACTTCCTTACAACAAAGCTGAGACTGGGTGAGCACCAAGAGGGAGAAGAGAGACAGGCAGGAAACACTGATATGCTTCAGGTCTGAAACATCAGCACAGCACCACAAGCACCAGCTCAGGAAGCAGCTGCTGGCAGAGGATGGGCAGCTCAGACCATGTTTCCAAGATGCTGAAGCGTCACACAACAGATCCACACAACTTACCTGCAAGGTCTCTGCATCCGGCGTTGCCTGCTCCTCCAGGGCAACATCAAAAAACAGCTTATGGATGATGTGTTTTCTGCCAACCTAAACACAGGAGACAGAAGAGGTTGATGGGCACAGATACAGAAACACAACGGATATGGAAGACCGATGGAGAGGGAGAAGGTACCACCTTGTCACAAGGCCATGAAAGACAAGTCACGTGCTCAACGCCGTTAGTGACGATGCTCTGCTTTAGCTCATCAGCACAGCAGCAGACCCCCCACTCAGTTTTGTGAGCGTGACTCCAGCCAAGCTCCTGAGCTGCAGCAGAAAGATTCAGGCATTTCTGAATCAAGCGCAGTCTGTTCTCTGGCAGCCAAGGCCCAAGCAGCTGACGCTGAGCTAACATGATGCCAAATCCTTAGACAGAAGTACGTGATGCTTTCTGCAGGCAGAAGGTGCTGTAATTGAATTTGATAGCTCTCCACACCTCCCCCATGCAGTTACAGCTTTGTGTTTTAAGTATTATATACAGTCATGACACCAGCTAATTGCATGGTTACTGCTACATGAGATGTTATTTCGCGATAACTCCATGGTAACCCAGAGATGTAAGAGGCAATGAAGAACAGAGGGAATCAACAAGTCAGGGAATGAACAAGGGCCAAGACCTTGAGAGGAAGAAAGAAGCATGAACACAGAACAATCCTAAGCTGCAGCTGGCTGAAAACCCACATCTGAGCGCATGGCAACATCTCCCACAGCCGCTACACACCAAGACCTACTGGCAGCATCAAGGCTGGTGACATGAAGGACTTTAAAGTTCAGGTCCCAATTAAGCCATTCGATGCCAAAGCCATAGCTTCCCATCTCAGAAACAGAGCACATCCTTCCTTCACATCCTTCCTTCCCTCTCCAGCCTTTGCTTTGCTCAACAAAGAGCAAAGTGCTGCAAAGCACTTTTATTACAAGGACCATATGCAGCAGAACAGGCTGCTTACCTGATAGCAAGGAGCAGGGTACTCCAAAAACACAAGTCAGATTAACCTGGCCTGATTAACCCCTTCAGCCCTTTCTATCTTTATGCCAATACTTACTCAGCCTAAATAAAAGCCATGAAAACCCAGAGACCCTTTCTGGATAAGCTACATCAGGGACAGCAGCAGGGCACTCTCAGGCCACCCCTCTAATTGAAAAGGTTGCTGAAGGGAGATCACTCTCTAAGACTTTGAGGAGAGCCAGAAGTGACAGAAAACACTGCTTCATACCCTAAGCTTCTTCCTTATATCGCCCCAGGCCTAAGGCCACAGCTCCCTGAGGTCATTTGCAGAGTGTTGTGCCATAGAGAGGTGTACACAGGTGGTAGTTTACCTGGATTCTGCACTGTGGGCAGGTCCGGCTAGGTGCTGTGTCAAACCACTGGATGAGACTGAGAAAGGAAAAGAAAACACCTGGTAAATACTTAAACCCCAGGAGCACTGCTCCCAGAGCCCCCCAGCTCACCAGGAGACAGCAGCATGCACCTTCTTTCTACAACTAAAAACAGAAATGCAAACATTTAGTCCAGAGGTGCAACTAACAGGAACACCATGTTCCAGCGCAAGCACCCCACCTTCACCTCCAAGACAATTCAGAGATGAATTTAGTGTGTGAGCTTATCTTTACCAGCGCAGAGTCTTTACAGAGCTCAGATCTCCCTGGGAGAGAGCCTTTGGATAACCATAGCTTTGCAGGAGCAAAGGGATCACCATGAAGAACAGCGCAGGAGCTGCTGTATCAGGATATGACAGCCGAGATCCCCAGCACAGTCAGCTCCAAAGGGTGCTGCTGACACCAAACACACATCTGTGGAGTGATGGAGACTGGGCCACTCTGCTCTGAGATGATGAACACAGACCTGTCGGGCTCTCCAGGAGAGCTGCAAGTGCATTTTGCAACCATGGCATCACATCACGCTCAGAAGGGTTTATTTTTGGAGCACGGTAACAACCTGGAGCTAGCAGGTTTCCTTTGGAAGCTCTCCCTCCTTCACTGGCTGTTCGAGGAGAGCAAGCCCGAGCTGTGCCACTGGTCAAGAGGCGGCCATCCGCAGGTCGGTTAGCTAGCCAGGAAAGCAAACTCCCGCTCCCGCCCCACATACAGGGTTTATTTCTGCAAAAGAACCGCTTCTTCCAACACAAGCGCTTCCAGAACACCTCCAGCAGGAGCACGGAACCGCCCGGGA
>NW_009943176.1:0-42283 GCF_000696875.1 Nestor notabilis
TTCTCCAAATCCAGGGTAGCCACTTCTCCCTTAATGCTGCAATTCTCAAAGGACAATTCTTTGTCCTTTGAGCCCCCATCTTTCTTGAGAACTTAATCTGCCTGAGTGCTCCCCTCTCATCAAACACAATTATTACCCCAAGCCCTGTACTGCTTCAGTCACTGCTTACCATGACTTTTCAAGCCCCCTTACAGAAATCCTTTGCAGCTCAAGCTACAGCAAAGCCAACTTTGAGCTCATCCAGCCTAACTCTGCCAATTCCTACATCCCAGCTTAGCCTTTTGCTGGCTGCTGCACCAGCCCTGAACTCCCTCTGCACCCACTGTCAGCCTTCCTCAAAATATTCAAGAGAAAAACCTCTTCCTCTTTTACCCCACTCCAGCTCCTCGTAGCTTGTTTCCTGGTTTGCTTTAGCTCCTCTGGAAGAAAATACAGCAACATTTTCCTCCTGCCAAAGTCTAATGCAGCTTACCATTTTACTAGGAGTGAAAAAGGTCTAAGCTTGCCGGCAGCCAGCCACTGCCTCACACACCCAGCATGGTTGGAAATAGTTAAATAGATTAGACTTGAATTTAAAGAAGACAGGAATCACTCTGTGGTGAAGGTATGAATGAGGCCATATAAACAGTTTTGGTGGGAGATTTTTCATATGCTCTATTATGAACAATTTGTATTTCATTTGATACATGAATAAGATGTTTTATTTTATTGTAACTAAATAATAATTAAATAATTAAGTTCAACTTTATTTATTATTAAATTTTAAATAAATTTAACTTTATTTATTATTAAGTTATTAAATTGAACTTTTATTAAATGCAATGACCTTTAAAATTTTAGAGTGGAAGGCAAGAGGATGATCAGTATTCTGCAGCTGAGAGTCTCCTTCCTTGAAGGCTTGTTTCCCTTCATTGCTGACAAAGCAGAAGACAAGGAGGACCGGCATAAGCTCTGAGATGCTTCATGCCCAACAGAAAGATTTTAACCATGGGTTGAAATCCAGCTGCTCTTTCAGGCGTCCTATGACACCAAATGTAATACTCATCCTTTCATTAAAATAGCCATGCTTTTGGAATTAATTTCCCCATGCCAGCACTGCTGGGACACCACAGAAATTTGCCAGAGATAGCTGAGGGGGCTCAGCAGCAGCTGTGAGATTATGAGAGCAGGGTTTAAAGAGAAGAAGCATGTCCTCTCACATCTGCTGGCATGTTACGCTTCAGAATCATCCAAGCTGCAGGATGCAGCTGAATCTCAGTCTGTAGATAATCCTTATATGTGCAGAGGTAACAGTGAACAAATGGTTTTCTGTGGGTTTATCAAACATCACGGACACGTTTCTGTGATGGAGGAAAGTTTTCCTCATCCATAGCCAGAGGAAGTTCATCATAGCACTTTTTATCTTGCTAATGCTTTGAGTTTTAGCTGCTGTTGCAACACCATTGGCATGATCTGGGCCATTTTGCCTTCTGTAACAAATCTGATGTGCTTTTCAGAGGAATTTTCCGCACATAAATATGGTTCTGGTGAGACCAAACCAGGAACACAGGGAGCAGTGTGAGTGCAAATTGCTCAGGTAGTGCTACTACATGCCCAGAAAACTCCTTTGGCATTTGGTTATCTATAGCACAGGCACTTCTGAAGATGGGGGTCTTTGTATTTAATAATCCTCAGAGGGCATTTCTTACATGAATTTGTCTAATCCCTTTTTGAACTCATACAAACTTTTAGAGTCCACAACACATTAAAGAATCTCATAGTTTAACTGCTCATTTCCTGCAAAATATTCATCTTGGCTGTTTTGAGCTTAACTTTTAACAGCTTTGTAAAATGACCACTGACCTTAGCACAGAAAGGGACTGTGAGCTGTTATTGTCATCTTTTTCAGCAGCTTTCACAGGTTTTGGTTGTCTTCTCCCAAGCCTGAAGAGAACAATCACACCATATCCAGAAAATTTTGAACATCCTTTCCCACCTCCATGCTGTTTCTCTAATCCTGTTATTTTCTTTCTTGAAAGAAGGGATGAGTGGAGGAGACCACACAATGCCCAAAGCATGAGTGCGCCATGGAGTTACATGGTAACATACTGATGTTTTCTAATTGTCCCCTATTCCTCCTTTCCCACCATTCTCTTTCATTTGCTTTGCTTTCTGTAGCTGTTGTTTTTAACAGAATTATCTATTCCTAATCCCAAAATCTTATTTATGCAGGAAAGAAGTTGGGTCAGAACCTATTGCTGGCTAAGTAGTTCTGGCATTCTTCTTTCCCCATGTGTACCACTTAAATGGATGTTTATTCAGACAGCACAGGCCTCCAATTCTCAGATGAGATAGTAATTTCTTTTTTAGACAACTTTTAAGCAAGATTTTACAAAGGAAATTATTTGGAGTGAAAAGAAACACACTCAGTCCTGTGTAAATGAATGCGAAGGGGAGCATTTAGCACTGCACTCAGTCACTTCTTAATGTGCCTCCCTAGAAAAATTAGCCTTCAGGAACAAATTCTCATGCATAGTGCCTATGAAACTGTAGTCCCAGCCAGCATATGCCTTCCACCCAGACCTTAAAAGGCCATTGCCTATAGCTATCCCACAGTATAAAATAGGACAGAATAAGGTGAGTTGTCATTCTGTCCACTAAAGTTAATGTAAATATAGGACAAAAGTTTTTAAAGATAACATCAGAAATCTCTTAGTTCCTCCTATGGCCAAGAACATTATCAGCAGTTCAGGACAGCAAACCCTAACTGTGCAGGAAACCCTGAATCAGGGCAACAGCCGCTTTTGGTGGAAGGTCGTGTATCACTATTACAGGAATCAAACTGAATATAACAACCAACAGAACTGTGAAGTGAGAGCCATGATAATATATGACCAAAACCTTCTTCACTTTCCCATCCTCTTAAGAGCATAAGGAACACCTGAGTGATCCTCTGATCTTTATATGAAAAAGGTCTCAGATAGTTTATAAAGAAAAGAGAAGAGGGCCAAGTGAAAACCTGTGCATCTGCCATCCATCACAAACACATGTGTTCCAGGTGGCTTTAATATATGGTTATGCATACATCTAGAGAAATAGTCTCGCCTCATAAACCCCCAAAGTGAAAAGCTGCCTAAGATATAGAATAATTTGATACTGGTATATGCAATTTTTACTGTCCAAAACTCATTGTAAATTATCTTGCAGTGTGCACTGAGAAATGAATGGTGTTCAAGGTGAGAACTTGGAGACATTAATGATACTCTATCTAAAATATTGCACCCTCATTGCCATTAAGTGATCTATAAAGGATTGAATAGTTCAGCCAAATAACCTTGGTTAACTATCACAAATTATTGTTCATTCTCTCATCTTAGGGCTGAAGAATAAAGCTGAGCATCTTGCTAAAGATCTTGAAGTTGCAGGCACTGCACAGACCCTGTGAAAAAGGCCATTCAGGAGAATTCAGCAAACAATTTCTATGTTTATAAAAAAGCCACAGGATTATTCATACCAATGTGTGGAAGGACTTTTTTAGGTCTAAACTGACAGCGGGAAGACTTGGAGACAGATAGCCATCAGCTCCTCACCCTACACAAAAGGAAGTTTGCTGTCTGTTAGTCCATTACCACCAGCTTGGCTGCATGTGTATTCTCATGGAGAGGGGACACTCTATTTCAGCCCTTTGCATCACTTACATTCTTCCCACTTAGCAAACAGAATGGACACTGTATCCGCAGCCTGGAAATTCCAACATCTAGGAGGCTTTGGAGCAGGGAAACACTCCATCTCCACCCCCTTCATTTCCACGGCAGGAGTTCAAAGCTGCATATGTATTTGTAAATTGAGTTGAACTGGCAGTGTTTATTTACTAGAGGTAGGCAATTCTCAGTGTGCATCAAGAATTTAAAATGACCATGGAAGGAAAAGGATACAAACCTCTGGAACAGTATTTATTTCTGAATGCTGAGGTGAAGAAAGTATTAGAAGAACAGTAACATCTCTGAGACCCGGATCAAGACTTGTAGGAATAGGAAATGAAATATTTAAAAGGACTTTTACAATTGAATCACACGGTAGATTGAGCAGTAAGAGTTGAAGCTAGCAAAAGGCAAGATCATTTATATCCTGTAGTTCAAGAGGAGGCAGTGAAACTAATAGTAAGTTTTGGCAAATGTTTTTGATATTCAGTAAGGACAGAGGTAGTGGTGTTATAAGACAAATAGCTCATGTTGTTGTGGGTTCCAGTAAATAACCACCGGACTGTGAGCCCAGCTCTTTGTGGTAAAGAATTAAAGACCTTATATAGAATGTCTGATATTACTAAGCAATATTTGGTATGGCCTCAAGGAAGGACATTAATTTTAGAAAAATGTGACCAGCTGCTTTAACAAAAAATGCCTAACCATCACCTGAACAGGCAAGACAACTAGATAGATAGATGCATCAACCAACTTCAAGCCAAGGCACGGAAGTATTAATTCTCTTTCTTGGAGGCAACTGCAGAACTGAGGCTGGAAGGGACCTCTAATGGTCATCTCACCCTCTTCAAAGCAGAGCCAACTTGAAGACAGAAAAGGTTTCTTATAGATGTGTCTAGTTGAGTTTTGAGTATATCTATGGACTGAGATCTCACAGCCAGTGTTTGACTTCCTTGTCTGCAAAATGCCAGTAATAGGGAGAAAAAGCAATTCATGGAGGGTGGTTTCAAAGCTTTTTGACTAGGAATAAAATTGAGAAGAACTTAGGTCTGAAGGGTCCTGGCAAGAAGGGATTGCCCAATATAAGGCGTTGTCCTTTGTTGCTTACGCTTCCTGCCATTTCACAGGAGACATTCACAATCTTTTAGAAATTATTTTGGGTATGGACTAAAAGGGTGTCTTTCTCTGGAGCCTACTGAAATAATCTGCTTTTCGCCACTGCTTTTACCTCTCCCTTTTCTTATCTTCCAAGTAGAAAATCATGTGCCCACACAAAGTGAGATGTTTTCTCAGTGTCTTCCAGCACTGTCACACCTGGAAAACGGATTGCCACACAAGCAAAAATCCTAATGAAAAGACAGGGCCAGATTCAGTAACAGATTCCATGGGAAGCAGAACTATGTGAAAGCACTTGCTTGGCTCCATTTTAAAACTGCCATAAAGTTGTCCATTTTGGCATAACTGAACTCACGAAAGCCAGACCATGCATGGGAAAGAACATTTCATGGTAATAAAAAAAGACCTCCCTGGTCAGAGAGCAATTTTGGGCTGGGGACTGGTAGATTCAAAACTGCAAACCTGAGCAAATCTGGTGGAATACAGTTTTAATTTGTACAAAGGGGAAAGCAGAAGGGAAATACACAAAACCCTGCTGCATCCTAGGTCGTTAATTTTTGTAAGCTAGGATGATGTAACTGCATGGTCTATATGGCTTCATTATACTTGATACACAGAGGGAGCAAATGTGCTGCATCCCTGACTGAAGCTGCTCAGTGCTTTTGTAGAAGCAGCAGCTGCCCAAGCTGACAGCCCTGCTGCTGTGTAGTTCCACCCCTGGCGACTCACGAAAATGGCAAAAAGTCAAACTAACATGCACTGAACTGCTTTGTGAAGAAGACACTGCTTATGGGACAGGGTGCAGGACCACAGACCATGGGACCCAGACTTCACTGCATGTAGAGTCACGCAGCTGATCCCACCATAACTGGCAAAACATTTGTGCTTCACTTTCCCTCCCCCTTCCTTGATACCACGCAACTTCTCTGTTTGTCTAGTGCTAAGCAAGACAAGATCCCCAGATCACATGAGGCACTCAGTCCTTACTGTAATGAGAATGGTAATATCCTGGGTATAAAATCTGCCAAATGAACAAAGGATAAAGCAGATACTTTTGTTTCAGTGAAAAATACCAATTATTCTTGTGTTTCTTAGCCACACATTTATCTCCCTCCTTTTTCTTTTTTTTTTTTTCTAAGTAAGTGAACTGTCATGCAGTGGTTATTGCTTTGCCAATAATGTCTGGTTCTGCCTGATAACATCAAGCTATGTAAAACAATATAGTATTGTCTACAGTCCCTGCTATTATAGTAAGTTAACAGTTACTGTAAACAAAAGGGCTCTTAGTAAAGAAGATGAACCAAAGATATATTTTGAATTAAGCACAAGGCAAACACTTAACATACGAGAATAAATCTTCTCCAGCTGGCACACATTGCAGGAATAGTTCATTCTTTCAAAAAGATTGCGTTGGGTTTGCACTGCCAATAGTATACACAGAGTCATTGTTCCAGTCTCAGCAAGAGAGTTGTTTATACACTTTGAATGAGTACTGCTTTCTCCAGAGCTTCTCTTAAACGTCACAAAAATAACCCATCAAAAATCATACCAAAAATATGAGGATTTATCCTAATGTTTGAGATTCATTTTCTCTGGTGGGGGGCATTAAAAGATATTTTTAATAGATCTTAAGGACAGAAGGGGAATATTAGGTCACGCAGTCAGATCTCTTGCATATCATAGGCCATAACATTTCTTCCAGCTACTTCTGTATGGAGCCCAATGGCTGACATTTGGCTAAAGTGTATGCCTGGAAGGTTTAAAATTTTGAATCTACCACTTTTCTCTGTAGCTGGTTCCAGCACAAATCAATCTCACTATTAAACATTTGTGTTGCACTTCTGTTTGACTTTCTTTGGCTTTGGTTTCCGTGCTTAGGTTCCCATTGTGCTTTTCTCTGATCCCTTGAAATCCCTTTAATAACTGTTATTTCTTTACCATCCAAGAACCCTGAACCATCTGAATACCATGTGCTTTTGATGGTAGTTCTGAATAAAGGCAGGAGAGGGAAAGCAGAGAGGGAGTTTTGTCTGGAATCCAACTAAATTGTATTTGCATTGTTTTGTTTTTTAAAAAAACCCGAGAGAATGAAAAAGTTGTTTCAGATTAAATGGGAACATTTTGCTGTTCAGTTTTGTTGTTTTAATTTGAAACAACTTTCAGCAGCTTTCAATTTTTGCAGAATATATGCCTCTAAAAAAAATCACCCCAAGCCCCAGAAGTAAGTTCAGTGAAACTCATGTTACTTTTTTGCATTATCTCTTCTACATTTTTGTGCTAGAAAGGTTCCAGATTAAATAAACTCATCTTAATCATCACTTACATATGATAAGCAGTTTGATTTTTAGTATTATATTAACATTCCCAAAGTGTATCTATCTGCCACAAACCTGGCATTATTCTTAATGGAACATATTTGATGTGAAACATGAAATAATCATTACTAAGAGAAATATTAGCTGTCTTTACTGTTTCACCAGAACTAGATGTCTTTTCAGTGGATGGTTTCATGAAGATTCTGTCCTGTGTTTCTTAAATGAGGGTTTTTAAAAATTAGATACCATGTTTTCAGTCTGAAAAAGTTGGCTGAGCAATGGGTCTTACATGTAAAAATCACGTGTATTTGAATGTGTCTGTATAGTCCTCTGTACAACAATAACAAGACTGAAAAATGTAAGTTGAACTTTGGCTATAATTTAACTCTAAAAAATAGTTCTCTGTGGTTTGCAGGCAAGAAGGCCGTTAAGTAAATGTTTACACTCCAGAAGATCTCAATTTCTCATGTTTCTGATGTGATTTTCATATATGTTGTGCAAATCACTATTAATGTTTGGCTTAGGCTTTCCATTCTCATTTTCATTTGGGAGGGTGAATCTAACTTGCATCATGGGAATATTGAAGGGCAAAATAACCACTAAAATCCTATCAATGGTGTCTATGTCATTTAAATAGTAATATAAAGAGCAAATGCCATATTTTTGTACTTATTATGCAAATTATGATATTTTCAGCTCCACTGGTCTGCTAGTATGCCTTGGTATTGGCATTACATCCATCATTAGCATGACCTTATTTATGAGGGTGATGGTGATATATGCCTGGTGAAGCTTTTATTTTAGCCAGCATCAGCACATTGCAATCAATATGGCCTTATTCCTTCTGCAATCCAAATAATTTTACTACTGAACTTAATTGGCAATCAGCGGAAGTAGTGTGATCATTATTCAGTAGGGATCCTCATACACTTTACAAGTATTCGCTTTAGTATCAGTGAAAAAGTAGGAAAGCTGCCAAGAGTTTTCTGGCTGGCAAGTCTTTGGGGGCTTATGAAACTTCCCAGACATCTCATTTTTCAAGAAAAAAGGCAGTTTTGAAAAGTTTAAAGGGACCTGCAGGGTTTATGGAGCTTTGTGATAACTTTTAAAGAGAGCGATTTCCTATTGGGGAAAGAAAATTTACATAGATAACTTTTCAGGTAAGCTTCCTAGGCCAGGTAAAAACCTTCACTCTACAGACCTCAGCTTCGCCATCCTCTGATGCACAAGTGGCCAAGTTCCCATGTGCTTCATTAAAGGTGGACCCACCAAAATCAGCTGCCTGTGTTTCTCAGGGAAGACAGGCTTCATCATCTGATGGTGTCATTAAGTAAGCCTAGTGTTTCTTAGGATCTTAGGAAAATATTCTCTTAGGATCTGAGAATATTTTCAATGGTGGAGCAAAAGCTTAAATAATGATGCTACATTGTATTCCTTAATTATGGTCTTTTGCATATCTGGTTTCAATATGGAAATAAAATTGCTGACCGACAGAGAGTATTGCAGCAAGTAGTGGAATAGTTACGTCTATGAAAACAAACAGATCGGTTTAAAAAGTAGGGAAGGGATTATTGCAAGCCTCTTGCTAATGTTGTGTGATGCATCTACACAGTTTATGAGCTTAATCTGATTCATAATACGAAAAGAAACCAGTGAAACAGAATTCCCAAAACTCAGATGTACATTTTGGCTTTGTTTAGTAGGTTAGATGTATCATCAAATGTTTGCTTTTTTCCAACAGGATGAAGCACCTGAATACACTCTATCTTCTACCAGTCCTTGAATTATTGAATGTTTTTCTTATAGGCTGATGTACTGAATGCAGTAATCTCCAAACTTGGAAAATTCCAAGACCACACAGCTGCCCAGGAGGGCTTGAAAAGGTGAAACGGCTGAATGATTTCAGTAACAGGAAGGGAAATAAGAACAAATTTACTTTCTTCCCACCCCAAACAGAGGGCTGTAGTAGTTTGTTCAGCTTTTCTGAATTCTGGATGGCAGCAATACAATGTGGCTCTAGGAAATGCCTCTCTGCCATTGTATCTGAGGAAGATAAGCAGGTGAGCAGGTGACCTAATGTTTCTTCCATCTCCCACTTACACTGAAACAGGAATCTGGTACGCCAAATTAATGTCCCATTGAAACAGAACCTCTCTGAAAAAACAGAGGGAATCCACTCTCAGACTAGTTCTGTCAGTGCTTACTTTTTATGTAAGGTTTTATATTAAGTGTTTTTACCTTAAAAATAGACAATAAGAGACACAAGGGAGACACAAGAACAGTTTAGTTATTCCTAAATAGTTTCTCTTCCTTTTCTTTGTTTTCCTGATCTACCCATCCTATACCAGGCTGTCACTAACACTCAAGCTTTGGTCTGCAGTTAGATATGCTGTGCAGCACTGTAGTGCATGAAGGCTTTTGAATGTCGAGAGGTGATCCAAGAGCAAATCGTTCAAGTCTAATCTTCCCACCTTGCAAGATGCTAGTCCTTCTGGACAAATTGCTTTCATAGTCCAAAAGTAATTTCTTCAATTAAGAGCCAATTTCCCCTCTACTCTACCTATTTTAGACTATTACACGTGATCCATTGTGGCCTGCTAAGTATGATGGCAAAACTAGTAAAGTCATTATCTACACAGCGGAGGACGTGGAGTGATAGGGTGTTGCAAAGAAGTCTCCAGTGACTGTGTATGCTATGACACACTAGGTCCAGTGGGACGGGGGCAATTCCCTCAGGAACAGGTTGCAAGTCTATGTATCTCTGAAAGATATGTAGATAAAGTACAACTGGTTTTTTTCCCCCTTTGTTAGCCAATAAGAACTTGTTTTACTGCAGAAAAATTCATCCACTGAAACCATGTAGGTAGCAGCAGTTGATAATTTACTAGAACAGATTCTTTGAAAAAGACAGAAAAAATCAATAAGAATATCTCCAGAGTATTGATTAGCAGATGAGCATTCATATTACCAGAGATACAAAGTAATTTAAGCAGAAGAGTGAGAATTGAAATGGATTGATATCATTAGTTAAGCTGAATAGCATGATGCACGAAACAAAATGAATTTTGAGCTATTTAAAGGAAGCAGCTATGCATGCTCTAGTTTTGAAGTAGAAATACGTGAGATTTTTTTTTTTTAAGTTTAAGTAAGTTTGTTTAAAATTGCTTCAGGTTCCTGACACAGAATGACCAACAGTGGCAAAAGGACACAGAGTGGTGGCCTTGGGGCAAAATTGTCTTATGCTGACTGCATCTGGTGTTGGAGGGCCCTGAAAACACTGGGACTGTCTGCTCTGAAGAGCATGTAGCCCCAGCTGGGATCCTCTGAGCAGATGATGAGCTGACAAGCCAGCAGAGATGAAGCTGGGAAGTGCAAGCACTGGGTAGCTGGCCCCAACTTGACTGGGGTCCCTGCTGCAGATGCTGCGTGCTGTGCTCCTGCTGTGAGGAACTTCCCTTCCCCTTCAGAAGGAATCCACAGACCTCCATTTCAAAAGGGAAAAACTCTGAAACGTCCTCTCCAGGGGTTTCCCTGTAGAAATATGACAACCTAATAAACAGAGCTCTGATGAAATATGGTCCACATCTGTAGTCATTTTATAGCTGACCAAATGTGCAGCCTAGAGTTTGTATTTTCTAGATCTAAGATAATAACAGGCCTGAGAACTCCCAGTGATTGTTTGCTTTGATTTGCAGACTGTTTGTTACACCACATTATAATCAAAAATTGGGTATATCCGCTGGTAAAAATCTCATGAGTTAAAAAAACAAGGCTTCTGCCAATGTTACTTTATATTAAAAAAAAAAAGGAAAAAATTAACTGATTTATTTTATGAGGTAGTGAGGGTTGGTTTTTTTTTTTGGCTGAAATACCCTACGGCCTGTGCTAGGACTCACTAAAAAAATTAAATTAAGTAATAAATTACAATGTGCTTATCACCTTGTTGTCTATTCAGATCACCAGACTATAATTTTAGGTAGGTATTTCTTAGTGTGGTAACTGCTTTTAAATCAACATATTACACTTTTCCCACCTGAATGTTATTTGTTTCTGTTTCTGAAATGATATTTGGAGGACAACCTCTCACATCTGCAGAGCTTGTACTACAACATACAGCTAGGATCTGCTCACAGAGAAAGCATGTCATTTCAATGTGGCTGCATACCACTAACCAGAGACAATACTGACATTTTTAATTTAGTGGGTATGACTACAAGTAGGCTTGTGCACATTATCCTCTAGTGGATAAATAATTGAATGCTAGATTAAAAGGAGCTAGTGACAGAAGTTTCCAGGTGATGTCTAAAAAAAATGGGACAAATCAAATGAAAGATATTGAATGGTAAACTGCAAAAAAAAGAAGAAAATGCAGCAATATGCTGATTACCTGAGATGTTTATATGCAGACACATGGGATGCAAACAGGAGAGCATAAGTCAGAGTGTTAAACCTGAGTATTAAGTGGCGCTGAATTTGGTGGGACATGCGACAGCAAAAGAGGTATCGGCTTCTTTTTTTGGAGTAGGCAGAGGACTTCTTAAACAACCTACCAAGAATGTATATGCTGCTTCTAGAAGTTAGATACAAGTAAGAAGTACATGTGCTGAGTGAGATAAAAAGAAAGAGAGCCTATTCCACCAGGTTGGTGGACCCAAGGATGCAGGCAGGAACACTAGGCAATCAGAGCAGCTGCTAAGAGGCAGCACTGCAGGACTAGGCAATGGGAGATTTAATTACCTAACTATCCATCTGTTTAAAAGCCAACAGTGACCCATCGGGCAATGTATTTGCCCCAGTTTGTTTTAGAGAAGGGTTGGAAGTTGCTAGAAGTGCAGGCAAATTTTAAATTCAGCTCTGACTAATAAAGAGGAACTGGATGGAAATCTGGTGGTGAAATGTAGGTAGAAGTGGCCACAACAGGATTGAATTAGTAGGTGAAAGAAAGACATGAAAACAGCAGAATAATGAGCTGGGAGTCCAGCAAATCTGAATTACTGAAATACCTGCAATATTCTGCAAATATCTGAAACACCCCTGGTTGGCTATCCTTGTTCTGTGTGATTAAAAGTAGCAAAATAAACACATGATAAATAAAAAGCAGTAAGGATAAACTGTTGCACTAAATTCTTAGGATAGTTCTTCCTCTGTGGAAAAAACCCCAAAACATGGTAAATGTCAAAAGCAGAGGGAAAAGAAAGGTGTACAGCAAAGGATGACTGTAAAGAAAAACCCGATAAATAGGAAAAGCAATCCCAAAGAAACAGAAAAGCTCAAGCTCTTTTATTTTTTTCCAAAGGCAATCCACTAAAAGCAAGGAGGCAGAAAGAAAGGGTTCAGGAACTGCAGCAACTAGAAAAGGAAGACAGAGAAAGAACTCAAAGAAAATCTATTACTTAACAAAGAGTGGAGAAGTCAGGTGATAAAGTGAAAGCTGAAGTATTGGGTGCCTGCTTTCTTTCAGGCTGCAGCAAGGAGATTAGTATTCACCAGACATTGAAACAAAGTAAATAGGGAAATGGGGCAACACTGACCAGAGCAGGATAAAGAATAAATTAAAGAATATTTAGACCATACAGATGTATTTGAGTCAGCAGTGCCTGACAAAATCCATGCCAGAGCACTTAAGGAACAACGCAGCTGGCAATGATCTGGTATCTCACACAGACCAGAGAGAGCAGGGTAGGTATCGGAGGACATAGTCTTACAAAAAAGAAAGGAACAGGACAGGAATTAGAGGACAGCCAGCTTAATTTTTATACCCAAGAGAAATACCTTTATAGACACCTATAGAATAACAAGGTGATAACCTCAAAGTGAATTTACCAACAGTTCACTTCAAACGGAAGTACATCTCACAGAGAGGTGTTTCTAACAGCTACTTCCCATTTTCTTTTTAAGAGCTTGCTGCTCCAACAGAGAATATGTATCTGAATTTCCAGAGCAAAAGTAAGCTCAGGAGCATTGCTGGGACCTGAATTCAGCTCATTCTTGGTGAATTCAGAGAGGGGTGGTCTGGAATCTATCAGATTAAATTGGATGAACGTAGATGCAACATGCTATGCTTCTTGAGGAGAAATCAAATGTACAAATACAAAATGTGGAATAACAGACTGGGAACAACCTAGCAGGAAAAAAAAATATCAATGTATTTATATATACATATATCTCCTAGAGGATCTCAGACTATATCCCAGAATGGAAAGGAATTCCTACCAACCCAAAATCTCCCTAATGCCTTGCTAACATTTCAATAAACTAGCATACACATAAGAAGGAGGTTGAAAGTGAGGGCCAAGACAGAAGTACAGTGAAGAATTAGAGGTCTCCATGCCACATGAACATCGAGAAATGATGCAGAGCTTTATTGAAGAGATCTCCCAAGGGCCTCTAGAGGCACGTCTCAGCTGGGTATAGCAGCTTCTTCAGCCACTATTCAACCAACTCAGTAACTGCAGCTAGTGTCTTCCATGACAGATCAAAATAAATTTAAGCCATTGCATTAGAAACATTTTCTGCATTGGAAACAATTTCTGAGAGTGCTAAACAGCCTAAACCCATGGGTTTCAGGCGATAAGCACGTTAGATCCTGCAGCATGGATACTGTCTCATGGTCTGGAGTATGTTAGTACCCAGGATGAGGCTTTCCTCAAGATGCAGAGCTCAGTGGCCCAACTGAGTACACATTCTCCAAGATACAATGTAAGGGCATGTTCAGGAATAGAAAAACCCAAAAACTTTAGTGTGAGAGGTATTAGCAGCAGCACCATTTCAGAACCCTAGGAGCAAGTGCTCTCCTCTGCTGTCTGCCTTGGAAACCCGAGATGATCCTCTCTAGATTCGTACACTACTTCTTAGGAAAGACATAATGAATCAGAGAAGAAAGAGATGAAAAACAATGAAAAGGAGATTGCAGGGATGAAGTTTTGAGGAAAAGGGAGCATATAATAGAAGTGTTTGGAAAGGAGTTACATGTATCTTCTTTCTACATGTAAAAGAAGACAATGGAGAGACAGGTGATAAAAGATAGGATATAATTTTGCAGTAAAGTCAACTGAAGATGGCATTAGAGTAAGGTTAGCAAAGCAGTAGGACAACATCTCATGATAGATACCTGAAAAGCAAATGATGCAGAGGACCTCGTTCTCATTAATAAGCTTCCTTCTCCTACCTCTGTGAACCATCGCTGTGGCTCAGATCAATGCCAGCATACAACATTGACTGAAGGGCTCCAAATATTTCTCATCCACTCAGCCCATGTGTCAGTTGGGTTAGCATACAGAGGAGGGGAAGAGGGCTGCAGCATGCAAAGCTTTCCAGTTGACTGAGGGGAAGGGATAAGAAAAAAGCACAGTGTCATGGCAAGACACTCATAAGTGATACAGGTGATTAGTTTGCCACTTTCTCAGGTGGTCACAGAATCTCCAGCCTTTACTATGTCCCCTTAACGCCATGTTAGTCCTAATTCACATTTCTGACTCCTTTTTCTTCTCTGCCTCTGTTTCCAATTCCCTTTTCTCTCTTCCCTCCCTCATCACTTCTTCCTTCCTTTTTTTTTTTCTCTTCCCTGACAGAGACCCAGCAGTGCCAAGTCTCATTTTCATTGTCTACTTGTGGTGGGTTTTCTCTCGTGTGGCTCTACTCTGCATCTGAGCTCTGTGCACATTTTCACTGCAGAGTTCTCCGGCCAAGAAAAACATAGACTTTTCTGCACTGTTCAGCACTAAGTCAAGGAAAAGCATGATGTGGAAGGGGAGAACCAGGACAGTGTTCCTTAACATGGAATATGCCTGATTCAAGCAGGAAACTTGTCAGACCTGACGAAGAAAAAGCAGGATCAGACTGCCCAGCTGAAAAACTTAAAATTACCCATGGTCCAGCAATCAACAGATGTTAACATCCAGCACACATCCTTTACTGCTTTCCAGCAGGAAACCAGCCCAAACCCTCTAAAGGGCACACTTGATGCTATGTCTTCCCATATTTTAGGAACTTCAGCCTGAAGGAGGAATTTAAGGAAAGAAAAAAATCATTTGAATTGTGATGTGGCAGCTACTGGGTGTTAGGAAAAAAGGAAAATGAGGAATAGGTACTATTAACAGTGAAAGAAATAAGGTGGGCTATTACAGAACAGTTCAAATGGTCAGACAAAAAAGCTGATTAGGCAGTCTCTTAGAATGAGCCACCATGTAGTTTTGATCATTACCATCCACTTTCTTTCACAGCAGATAATTTCTACTTCTGAGACATGACTAGAATACTTTATGACAAACATATCTGCAGTCCAGGCTTCAATTTCAATCTTAAAAAGCTCTATTTTAAAAAATAACATGTCATTTCACAAAGTGCTTGGACACAAGCAAGTCAGCTGGTTAGATGGGTACAGCGTGAAACTGCTGCCTGCAACTAACTCAAATACTTTATATAGCTAGATAGAGAAAGCCTCATAAGAAACTGCAGATCATTTTACTACTCGATGGCTGTTCTGCACAAGATAACAAGGCAGGCCATGCTTCTTTTGCAGCCGCAGAAGTGATAGCCCAAAGGAGAGATAGAGAATAGTTTCATCATTATGCCTTAAAATGCATAGTATGAAGAGATTTCTGCATGCTGACTGTGGGTGGTTTCTTTGTTCTCCCACATTTACAGATGCATAAAAAAGTATCAGAAAACTGAAGCAAGACAATGCTTATTGAAAATACTGTAGGCCTTTGTCATTAGATCAATATTTCTGCTGGAGGGAAGAAAAAAAGGGGCAAGGAAAAGGTAAAACACACTCTCCGAGTGCATGTTGCACTTAGTGCTGACATAGAGAGGAGCGACAGCCCCTCCTAAGAGCAATCTGTTTGTCTATTTTCTATGAATCTGTTGGGCAACTTGAATCACTAGGGTCTTCTGGAACACCTGAGGGTTATTAAGCCTCTTTTCCATCACATACTTTTTTATACTGGCTCAGTTTATTTAGGCTGAGTGTGTCAGTTTGCATATCTACCCTTAGAACTAATCTGAAATAATGATGCAATAATGGTTTTAAGGATAGGCCTTTTTTGCTATATAAATCTTTTAGGTTTTAAATTATACAGTGGCCCAGTGGCCCTTTAGAGCTCTTGCACTCCCTGACTGATAAGATTTAAGTCTCTGAGGTCCAAAATTAACTGTACTGTAGCATGCATTATGGCTGCATCACAGAGCAATTTTATCAGGAGCGGGAGACACAGCAGAATTACACAAGTCTGTAGTGCTATCAATAGGAAGTGATGACTCACACAGCTAGTGCTTTCAAAGTGGCAATATCCTATACACTGAAAGTATGTTTTGAGGGTGATAAGTGACCCCATTGCCAGGATTAGGTGAAGGAGTGTCAGTGGCAAGAAGAGGAAAAAATAAGTCTTTACACATAGCATTCACTACTTCTGATATCTGCAGAAAAAAACCTCACTTATGTTGTGAGTGTGACCATTAAATTGTGTAGAGCTTTGCAAGCATTATCAAAGTGATTTTTGAACTGAGATGTCATGCTTACAAAGCAAGTTTGTGTCAGTCTCCACAGAGCTCACTGACAATAGTCTGATCATATAAACACAGGCAGACACAAGACCTGGGACATGTTCAGAGAGTGTTGTGATTAAAGAACAGCCTGATTCAACTGAGCAGTGGATAATATTTAGAACAATAGATGAAAGGTGCTCATGGAAGCTAAAAGGAGAAGTTCTCAGTACTCAGAATGAATCCTAAGGAGGAATGACATGATCTGGTCGGGAGCAAGCCAATCTATTCTGCCATTCAAAGGTTTTGAAGACCATTTTTATGCAGCTCCAGAGATAGCATTTGATAAGTTTAACAATCCATATGGCACCCTTCCAAATCTGCATGAGGCCATGGAAATTCAAGTTGTTCTCAGCTTTCTAGAGAATAGACTGGAGGTTAAGTAGAGCAAAGCAAAGTAGGTTTCTGCTATGTGTCTAGACTTGGATGGTAAATGACTTTTTTGAAGGTGCATTGATTAGAAAAATGACTGCTCGCCCTTGAGTCACTGCCAGCCTCAGACTGACTTTATATCACTGATGTGTACTGATGCAAGAGGAATGAATAAACTTCTGCAATAACATTAGGTCTACAGTGTCACTCAGAACTTTTTGAAAGGAAGAAGAACATGTGGATACCTAAAGAAAAGGCAAGAAATAAAAATGCAGTTTAAGCTATCTTGATGTATATAATAAATAATTCAGTGGGCTCTAGAGGTAATGGTTTCTGATTTTCAGTATATCTTTGTTAACAGAATAATGTCAATTTCTAAAAAGGTATGGATTCTGAATAAAGATTCTTGGCGGTTTGTACTGTTTACTAGGGTTTTGTCCTCTGAAGTTCCTCTTGTGCTTAGCAGCATGTATGCTCCATAGGAGAAAGCCTTCCTCTCATCAGCACTCACTTTCCTTCATTACAGAGTCATTCTTCTCCTTCTATGAATCACACAGGGATTTTGATGGTCTCTTTGATAATTCCAGACCTTTCCAAACTTGGCTGATGTTGGACAAAGGATTCAAATGTCATCAAGTCCCTGGAAGGCCAACCACATACACACATACTGAGAGCAAGTACATTTTGGCTGTGTAAGAAGCCAGCAGCAAAGGGGCTCCTTGCAATGCTGTATTTGCCCCTAGCCTTTGCTGAAACTACTCCTCAGCCTCTGGCTTCCTCCCTAGTTCAAGAGAGCTCTAATTCCTAAACAGAAAACGTCAAGAGGGATATATGTACAGGCTTTATGTAAGATACCAATAAAGGCAGCAGACTTTTCTGTGGACTAGAGCTTTTACCAGCTTGCCTGTAATCCATTATGAAATGGTCAGTAAAAACCTGAAGTGCTCATGCCGGACCCACAATTCAGGTCTGCCTTCTTGGCCTTTTCATGAAGGACAATAAAATAATAAGAGCTGGAGTAGTGGAAATCCAGGGAAATGGCAAATACATTTAAGAAAGGTAGTCAGAGAGTACAAGTGAGATAATAGCAGTATACCAAATAGAGATGAGACAAATACTAGGTCCCAGGTCCTGTTGAAGGGCAGGCTGGCAGCGTCTGAGAGATTCATGTCTCCTGATCATCTACAGCTACATGTTCCCCTCACCAGTCCTGTGCCAATGCCTGAATGACATAAATGAATCAGAAAACCTGGCCAGCCAGAAACCCACCGCTTTTTCTTATTTTTGGGCTGGTTTTCAGGCAGGTCAGTTACAGTTCATTGAGCATCAGGATGAGAGTAGTGGTGGCAAGAAAGGAGAATTGGGAATGTATGGTCAAGGTTAGCTGAGACAGACTCCACTTCAGTTGACTTAGGGCCATCATAAAATCACTGCCAAAGCTGTAAACACTTGAAAAGCTGGAAGATATTTCTTTCAGAAAGCAGCTGTGCAGGACAATGCAATGCAGGTAGTGAAACATACGGATATATGGGTCCCAAATAATATTCTGTACACTGGGCAGGTTAAACACTTAAGCTAAAGAAATTCTCTTTGATGTTAGCATAAAAAAAAATAAAGCATCAAAAGTTAGTAACAAATAGATCACTTAAAAATAATTAACAGCTAACATCATATAAGGAAGAATATAAGATATAAGGAAGAAGTTCTTCACAGTGAGGGTGGTGAGGCGCTGGAATAGGTTGCCCAAGGAAGTTGTGAATGCTCCAACCCTGGAGGAGTTTAAGGCCAGGCTGGATAGAGCCTTGGGCAACATAGTTTAGTGTGTGGTGTCCCTGCTCATTGCAGGGGGGTTGGAACTAGATGATCTTAAGGTCCTTTCCAACCCAAACTATTCTATGATTCTATGATCAGGGGGAAAAAAATTCAGAATAGACTTTATTCTCACACCTTGACAGAACTGGTCTAGATTCTCAACTTAATAAATAAAGACAACAGCTTCCAAACCCTAACTCCATGGGAGGTCAGCAGTGCAGAATTTAGAGCAAGTTTTATCTGCAGCTAGCAAAAGCACTGTTTCCTGGGAATTCCAGCTAGTGGGACATCAAACATGACCTGAATCCCAGAAGTTCCTGTGGAAATGGTTGCATATTTTGAAGTATTAGTGGGGTAAAATTAAAGAATTCTCTTCAGGTCTTCTAAACAAAGCATAAGAGCAAAAAAAGGTGAAGGGCTTAGTAAGTCACCTAAGCCATCAGCCATCTCCTAAATAAGTGAGAAAAAGCTGCAGGTGATGAATCATTATGCAGCAGACCAGCACTCTTTAATTTCTTTTAAAATAACCCAAAATATGCACATATTTGAAAAATTACTTCTGCTGTTTAACAATAACATGACATTCTGAAACCAGGAAACAAAACATGCCTCTTGTGGTGCCTCTAAAGCTTCTTCTTCAGTGACATAGCTAAATTAATGGCTTCCTCTTAGCTGGATTCTTAAGTGTCTATAAAAGCTCATTTTACAGCCTTTCTTTACAGGATAACAGGGCAGTACTTGAGGAATTACAGTTAGAAATTGAAGTGTTCCCTTTTTTCCTTTGTGCTGACTTGTTTTCACAAATTACAGATGAAGGTATTTATTTAATCAGATATCTTTTGGGTCCTGGTTCCCAGTCATGCAGACTGGGATCTGGTCACAATTTCCTATCGTTCCCTTCTGCCCTTTTGCCTGGCTTTCTCTCCACAAGATACTGGGCTGCAGATGAATGTGATGTGCTCGGTTCTGAGCATGCTTTGAGATCTGGGAAAAAATGTTAGTAGTGGAGTGGCAAAGGAGAGGAAGGTGTACAGAGAGAAGAACATCTGCAGGTATAATGCCCACAGTGCTTTCACTGGAAATGACAAAGGTATGAAAAAATACATGGGCAATCTTGAGCCAAAAATTGTCTTGATGTAACCTGGACAAGAGAGAAGCTGGTCAAAAAGGTAAATGTAAGAATAAAGAAGCCATTGGTTTTTTTTTTTTTCTTTTATTATAAAAGTGCTGCTACCTGTGCTTTAGTGAGAAGAGAACAAAGTCATAACCTGGTTATGGTTTCTGTCTAAATCTGTATCACCAGAAAATGACAGTGATGGAGAACACAGCCTTATTCCATTTCCCCAGGGAGTATCTGACCAATCATTAACATGTTTATCACTTACACATGAAGGAAAGGCAGACTTACATTTGTCATCTGAAGATGACAGTCCTCATTCTCAGTGGAGCATTGAATTCCCACACACAGCAGAAGATGAAGCTACACTAGATAGTACGCATTATTGCTTATTGGCTTGGGTGCAGTGCAGATCTACTGCTTCCAGTTTCAGTGACAGCCCAGGTGCAGGCTAACATCTTTGTTATATATACTTATAGCTATGTTTTCTGAACATCTCAAAATCCTTGTCATAAAAGACCTTGTAGTCAAAATCTAGTTTTCTTTAACAACTATAATTCCATCAAAAGATAACAAGATAACTCCAGTTCTCTGAAGTAACACCTATGAAAAAGTTACAAGGTAAGTCTCAACAGACTGAGGATATGGTAGGCTGCAAGTAGTTTGCAGGTTGCGTGCAGTTAGAACATGGTGCTTGCTCTTCGAAACATCTTTTGTCATTAAAATAAGATTATTTTTAATTTTAAAAATCTTTGAAATCCATCTATTTATTGATCTATATGCCTGTGTATTTATCTACCTACCTACTTACCAACCAGTTCATCTATCAGTCAAACACATTCTATTGCAGAGGCTTTGTTTGTTAAGAAGAGAAAAATGAGCACTATATGATGTTCTGAATCACTTGGTTCACAGAGGTCTAATCGGAGATATATTCAGAACTGAATAGCAAAAAATGAGCTAGTGAAATCAGAATGGCTTTGGTTGAATAACAGGATGAGGACTCAGCAAAGAAAGCTACGCAACTAAAATGTGCATCAGCTTGTAATACTTGATCCTTCTCAACAGGAAGAGTTCTGCTACAATTATGGGTAGAGCTATATTTGAAAGGCTTGAATTTCCACAGAGTCTGAATACATCAATCAGATTGCACAATTTACAGAAAAGACAAGCCTGAATATCATGTTTTATGAGGGTGAGATAGCTGTGGTAAGTTTCACAACTCTTTCTGAATGACTGGGACAGCAGTGTTTGGGACAGATGTAACTGAAGGAGGCTAGAGGCTCTAGACAGCTTTTGAGGTGTTCAAGGCCAGAGCCTTGGGTGACATAGTTTAGTGTGTGGTGTCCCTGCTCATGGCAGGGGGGTTGGAACTAGATGATCTTAAGGTCCTTTCCAACCCTAACTATTCTATGATTCTATGATATATCGCTGCCCATCAACGTACAAAGTTGAACAAATGACCTATTACTTATTGACAGCAAGGACTGTCATAGGCAAGAAAGGCACTGGTGGACTTCAGCATAGTGCTTCTAGTCAAAGTTTTTCCAAGATCGTACAATTAGGAGATGAGACTAGGAAGTGGAGGGGGAATTATGAGGACATTGAGTAAAGCAAAAAAGAAAGGAGCAGCAGTGAGAGAAAAACAACTCTGGTATGTATATTTTATAGCTAGTGTGGGTAGGAGTGTTTCTGCCACCACACTGGCATGAAAGCAAGAGCATCTTATGCCAGGGGAATAACATATGGAGCAACTATATTTCAGATGAGAACTTGTGCTATGGGACTGTCAAGCTGCTGTGGGAGCTGCTCAAAATTTGTGATCAGCATCCTTGCTGCAGTCCATGACTTATATCCTGAGGACAAAGAAGCATTTTGGGTTACATTACATCATCTACAGTTCTTTACTCTGTACAAGTTGTCCTTTACTCTGTAAAAGTCATTTTACTGACTTCTTCACCCTGTGTTCAAATACCTTCTAGAAGTGTTCTAACTAATCATCTCTGACATGTATGAATAATTTTCTCATCCACTCTCCAGAATAAATTATGTGTGCAACACAAAAATTAGTTTCCTGTCAGATAAAAAAATGTTGTTTTTAAGGAAAAATCCCCTTTACACAATAAGAGGGATGTAGGAAGCTCTGCAGAAATCCATGCTAGCTGGGGACTTTTGGGGATGTCCAGTGGTTACACTGCAACGCTGCAGTCTGACTGGAAGTTTGTACAATTTCCATAATGGGACAGCTTTTCGGACAACCAAAAATGGCAGATACTTGTTCGCAGATGCCTCTTCAATGTGGCAAACTAGAGCTGAGAAAACCCCTGAATCTATATGCTGAGTTGGTTGACGAAGCGATTTGTATCTGCATATAGAGAGATGGCATTATGGCCACAACCTCCTCAGAACAGTCCTTTACTTCCAGCATAAGCTTCAGCTTAATTTTAAACACTTATTTTCTTTTCACCCACAGACTGAACTTACCCAAGCAATGGGTCACACTGGCAGTACTGGTAGCCTGTATGTGGTGTAGATGGCAAACCACTGCCTGCCTACGACTAATTGTGGTGAAGAGCCGAATCCACATCATCTTACAGGATCTTCTAACAGTTGTTCATAAATTTTATACAGTGCACAGACTCCACTTGTGCACAACACAGAATTGCAACTTTTTCTAGAATTTAGATACCCGACATCTTATTTTGGCTTTGCTTTTCACATTTTCAGGGTTTGAAATGTCCAGGGAAAGGAAAATGAAATAAAGTCCTTTTCAAGTAGGCAAGCATGCAAACAAAAAGTTTTAATCCAAAACGTGTTCTAAAATACTGTCTGGCTTTTAAACCCAAATATCATATGGGCAATTAGCAGATTCGCTAAGAAAATACAGGACTACTTACAGCATGGGTCAATTAGCAGCTTCAACCTATCTGTCATCTTGCTGAAGAACAATTTTCACATCCAGTTCTTTCTTTGGCAGATTATCAAATTATTGTTTAAAAAGAGGACTTCATTCATGATGATGATGTCTAGTCACATGACAGGAGCACAATTTATCGATGGCTTTTCTTTTTTTTGTAGAGAACAATTTCAAAAGCCTACACAGCTGCTGAAACAGCTTCAGTGCAGCTTGAAAACCTCACCATCATCTTTCTGTGTTTTAGGCCAGCAGGAAGAAAGGAGAAATGAAAAGTCACTAAAAAGGTTAAAATATCCTAGGCATCAGGAAGCAATTCTGTTTATTTAGCTCATTTTTACTATAAATATTTAGAAGAGAAATGGAGAGAGAACAGGATGAGATAAAATTCACCACCCAGCTTAAAAAAGTTCAAGTGCAAATAGTCAATGACAAGATAGCAGAGTAATGACTGAGAAAAACTTTTACAAAAGCATACAAAAATCCTTGGCTGAATGGGATCATAATTCAGACTTGGACACATGCTGTACTCTTATAATACAGGAAGCTCCTCATCATGCTGGCCTTCACACAAAGGCAATGAAAAGAGAAAGGTTGCTTTTAAAAGCTAAAAAACATTGTACTTAGAAACACTAAACATCTAAAGAGGAAAGACAGAAAAATTTCAAACTCACATATGACTACAACTCCTTTTCAGCAGAAAAGTCAATTTCAAAGAACAGTTCAAGACAGTAAAAGAAAAGAACTGATCTGGAGAATGATTTTGTATTACTCTCATAACAGACATTCTATGAAAATTAATTGTGCTTCATAACCTACTAGTTCTAATAATGTAGTTTAGTCCTGATATTTATACATATTTTATACATTAACATGAGAAAAATGAGGTACTACAATCGTGAAAGCTGTAGATTTTTATAAGTGTTGAAAAAACATATAAAAATAATGTTATTTATATATATTTTTTGATATAACACAAGTATTTAATGAACACAATAGTCTTAAGAAGACACTGTTTATAAATGAGCTAATTTCATAACTGAGTTATAACATATGACTGTCATACAGTAAGATTCATTTTATATTTTCCAGCCACAGAAAGGGCATGAAACTCTTCCTTGTTTTACTCTTAAGAATAATTCCACTTAAACTAATAGTGACGTGTGTAATAAGGATGAAATTGCCTCCAAGACCGTAACTTAGGAAGTGATCTTAAGTTGATGCACTTTTCACTCTGTGAACATTGGATTAAAGCTTGCAAGATCATCTATTAGCTTTTTAAACAAAACCCAAACCAAAACCTAAATAAGATTTTTTTTTTTTTTAAATCTAAAATGAAATATTATGGATATTTTCATCCTACTGATCTTGTGGGACACTGCTTTTTATCATAATGTTAAGACTAAGGCAATCATCAGCATCTTTTAAGATGCATTGTCAGCATCTTTTAAGATCTGAGATGTGCACAACAATCTGGTAGGGCAGTTCTATATGAAAAGATTCTTAGCTGTTTGACACTTTAATGAAAATTAAGCATGAAAAAATTGCCTAACATATCGAATTTGCTTTTTTACCTTTGGCAGCTGTGCCTTTAAGATGAGGTATAAAGCCACCGATGGTCAAATTCTGATGATAGTGTAAACTAGCTCTTGCTTCAAACCACTATGTCTAGGGTCTGAGATGCCTTTCAAGACAGAAAATTGGGGAAGGGGCTGAACACAAGGTAATTTCAGATCCAAACTGTTGCATCTGCATGTACAGCCTTTTCATCTTATTTTCCCTGGAACCCTTTTATCAAGAGCTTAAGCATCCTTTTATCTCCTACGTATATATTAGTATACACATACCATCTGGATTCTACATGCAGTGTCTTTGGAAACCCTCTATCATGTTCGGAAAGTGAAATAACTCGATCAAGGTTGCTTCTTATTAATATCAAGTTGCTGCAGACTTAGCCAAAGGTTAATGACAATGAGGAAAATGTATGGAAACCAGGACGGCTGAGTTGCATGATTATCTTCCTTGTGTGATACAATATAATGCATTGTTTGTGCTATTTTCAGAGACTATTTTCATCATCTTATTTAAAACTGTATATTGGGCCTGAATCTCTGCATTTTCAAGGACAGACCTTGACTAGTCCGTTTCGGGTTTTCTTGTTGTAGTGTCTGATGGTCTGAGTAGTTTTTAAAAGCTTTGTTCTGAAATTATACAGGAAAAAACTATTCAACATCCCTTGGAAATTAACACTGTTGACAGGACAGAATTTCAGTGTCAGAAGTGAATTAAAGTACAGAGATTTAATTTATATGACTTAGCTGATTTGTTGCTGAGTTTTAGTAGCAATTGCATTTGTGATGTAAATTTAAACTGTATTTCCATTTATGCTTTTCACTATTGATTTAGAACTGCAAATCCTTTTTCTCCTGTAATCTCGTCTTTGTTTTTGTCTTTGAAGATCCAGATCTGTTAGAGACCATTAATGTAATTTATTCATGTGTGGTATAATATTTAAAAGAAATTACTGCTTAGCATGAAGAAAATGGATGGTTTCTTAGCAATTCTGTTGTATTGGCTCATGTGAGAATTTCTTGAATTTTTCATAGGAAGTTTAATCACCAAACCAACAAATAAAATTAAAGGAAACTATAACATAATAGATCCACCAGCTGGCAGCTCATGCCAAAAGGTAACAGTAAATGATGTTCTCAGTTTAAATATTTATACAAGGAGTTTTCTGAGACAGCAAGTGTTCTGTTTTTTTTTTTAAAGTCAATTTATAGCTCATTTTTTCTAAACATAACAAAGTACCTAGAGCTTAAATAACTCCATGAATTACATTTATTTTGACATCTCAAGGAAGTAGCTTATAATGAAGAGATTCCCAAACAAATCCACCTACAATGAACTGAAGAAAGTATCAGCCTGGCTTTGATTGAAGAGATAGGAAAATCTTTTACAATGTAAAGAGGGACCTATCCATTAGATATTTTCTTTTCATAAATATTCTGTGTGTGCCTTTAAAAGTGTAACCACTTGGTTGAAGACCAGCACATGTAGCGCAGTTGAAATGAACAGCAAAATTTAATCTGATTTCAATAAGAAAGAGCTTATTTCAAGGCTGTCCAGCGATTTAAGCTGGCTGAAATGATTTAGACAATTAACAAAAGGGTGGAATTTGCAGATACCTTAATTTCCGTTAAAACTTTTTAGATTCAAGAAGTATCTAAGTGAGACCGTGTGTTCTTGTGTATTCTAGAAACACAGAAAATGTTAACATTATATTAAGAGTTCAGAAATTACTCTCCTGCAGAAAAATGAAAGCAGAAGCTGTGTTCCTTTGAAAAAATCTTCCTCGTGGTTACAAGAATAAAATGCAAACACCTAGCCCTTAAAGACAGAACAATTTGTAATGCTTTTGTACTACCTCTTCCTTAAATGTCATCTATGCTGCATATTAAGCAAGAATGATCTGGGATACATTCACTCTTTGGAAACATGAAAACAGTTAGCACCCAGGTTTCCCATCTCATTTTAGACATCAATTATTCCAAGATTCTTCGAAACTTTGAATAAACAAGAGGAAATGAATTGTTTGGAAGAAGGCTGTGCATGATAAATAAATGTAGATTTAATACTCAGTCACAGTTTATAGAGTATATATTTTACATGGGGTTGACAGCACCTGCTAGACACAGCTGTCTGGGGCTTTTTTCCTAAGACTAGTTTCAATTATACACAGGTCTCTGTGTCAAGGTTTGTGCTGTACTTTGTATTAAAAAAATGAATAAAATCATAGGGAACATTTCAGTATACAACAATCCACCGCTGATGATCCTTCCAGATATTGTGAGATAATAAAACATAATCAGTATAGACTTGTAAATACAATGCAGACAAAGCTCAGGGGATTCACCATGGTGAGTATGGTGGTGAGCTGACTCTCTGGTACAAAAATGTGAAATGCTACTGCAGGACTGGAGGGGAAAATGAAGTCAGATAACAAACCTCTACATGTCATTGACTGAACTGAAGACAAGGATGTCGTGAGGATCTTCATGGGGTATAATAGGCTTTGGGTGTGAGCTTTAGGAGAAGGGCCTCCTCAGCTCATGGGCTAGGAAAGATAAATGAGAAATTGTTGCTAAACATAGATGTGGCTTGTCTTCTTGGAACAAGGGGCCATTTCACTCAGAAGAGAAGCCTCTTAGACAGGTAAGAGATGGAAAGAAAGGACTAGTAATGACGAACTAAGAAAAAAATCCACACATCTAATCAAGTGTACGATAACTTGCAGAGATATGAAGAGACTAAATGTGTAAGATTAACAGAAAATTTACCTTCTTAGGAAGAAAAAAATACACTATTAAGCCGCAGCACTAAAAGCTCATGGAAAATTCTGTATGCTTGAAATAGAAGTCAGATGTAACTTGTTGAGAAAAGACAGAGAAGGTAAAAAGATAGAACAATGCTATATGGAGCTCTCAGCATACTCTTGGTTGCCTTGGAGTTATTAGTAATACAGGGAATATAGGACTTTGAGCATTCACTTATGGTTCACTAACAAAACCAGTGTAACATTTTGTAAACTACAACCCAGAGTAAGTGACTCAGTAAGCACTTCTCAGTAGTATGTGAAGAGAAATCATGTTATGAATGTCATCAGTCCAGGAAACCTTTCATGAGGGATTTGTGTGGGGCCCAGCTGTCCTCCTGTGGTTGTTTAATAATGGAAGTTACAAAATAAGGAGAAAAAGTGCTTCTGGTAAAATTTAGGGGCTTTGAGAAGACAGGGAAGCCACACAACAAAATGTCTCTTAACAGGTTGGATAAAGCAACAGAAAGAAGGACTGTACCTTGCAAAACAGAGACTCTGAAAAGAATTAAAATTCACAGCAGGGGAGACAACTTCATTAATATGTCTGAGTGACATGCATTAGTGAAAAAGGACTGTTTGAACCCTGTAATCCATGAAGCAGAAGTAATTTTATCCCTGTGTGAAACATAGGTGAGGCTAGTACTAGAACGCAGCATACAATTTTGGTGGCTGCATTTATAGTGAGGTTTAGAAGCCTCAAGAGAGCTCCAAAGAGAAACACAGTAGTTATTCTATTTTCCAGAGAAAACATTGTGTTGTTAAAAGCTTAATGCTCAAATCTGGTTAGCTTATTAAAAGAGAAGATTGAGGAGTGATTTGATTACAGAGTATAATGCCTTCACAAGGTGAAAACAGAGAGTATATATTCTTCTGTTTAGTGAGAAAGGCATAAGAAAACTTAAATTGAATCAGCTAAATTCTAATAGGAAATAAGATACAAACCCCAGTAACACTGACATATTATTTCCTCAAGTAAACTACTTAGAAAATCCACCCTCTTCTAAGCTCTCATCATCCCTGAATCAGAGCAGTATAATTTACTTTAAAGATGTGGTGTTCAAAACACAAAGGCCATTGGACCTGGTAGAGTAGTGTATGATAAACATCGATGGCATGTTATATGGATGATCTGACTAGGTGACTGAGGAGCAAGTAGGACTTATGCTATTGCTTGTTGGAAATCTTTTGAATTCAGCAAATCATCACTTTCTAAAACTCTCACTTAGTATCTGCTCATTAGGTACTGCAATAACTTTAGTGACTAACTGGCAGGAGCAGGCATCTGACAGTGAGCGTGCTCCATTCACACGCAACCCTTTGGTGGCACCTCAGCCTTCACCCAGCACCTCAGTAAGCCTTTCCTCAGGTCTACAGAAGTGCAGTCCATGGACAACTCTTCCAATTGCTTCCTTTCCTTGGAGGAAAATAATGTGTGGTACCTAATTGTAAACAAGTGTGACTACACACTTTCCTGCATTACAATAGCTTGCCATGCAAATTCTTTTGCAGTCAATAAAAGGAGGAATGAGCCTCTCTTGATAGTAGGGTCTTAATGTGTTGTAAGAGAGCAGGGTGGGTGGACAGGCAAATGTGGGAATCATCAAATCATAGGAAAGCTGGCTGAATGTGTCAGAGGAATAAAGATTAAAACAAAACCTAAAGCAAACAGGAAAAAATGTTCTATGTGAAAGGAGAGAGGAGAATCAGAAGATACATGGCTGGAAAGGTGAGGAGGTAGGAGTGCTACATATGGAAAAGGCTTCAATTCCAAATTGAGCATCCTAATGCAAGCCAAAATGTCTACTAAAATTCAGGGTTGGGAAGGTGGCAGGAAGATTGATAATTTGTACTAAAAAAAAGAGTCCACAGGAACAGACATCAAAAGACAATGTCAGTGAAATATAAAATTGTGATTTAAATATATGAAAACATTATCATTTTGCACAGAAATATGAGACTTTTGAATTGCCAAATACCATGAATGAGAGACCAATTCCACACAGATAAAAATCTGTACATTCAGCAGAAACAGCCTCATTATTACTGAAATGGTGAATGCTGCAAGATAGGGTCTTGTCCATACAGTCACAAAAATGAAGTTAGCAATGAGATTGATATTGCCATGATTGCAATAGCTATTGCAATTGTAGGTGCTACATGAGCAATAGCTCTGCTATTAAATCTCTGAGCACAGAGGAAAATTCCTGGTGGTGGTTTTGTCAAGGTGGGGGCGACTGTTGCATTCTGCCTGGTTCATTTTACATTTAGATTCACTGGAAGTTTAAAAGGGAATGGGATCATTCTATAAAAAGCCTGAAGAGAAAAGGAAATGAGAACAGAAAGCCAGGTGCTGTGGAGACCCCTCCTGCCTCTTAAAAAGATCAATGAGCAGTTTGAAATAATTCTCAGGGGGCAGTATAAAAGTAAATAGTACCCATATCCACCCAGATTTTTCCATGCTTGTAAAAGCAAAGATGACTGCCCATCCTAATTCACGTGCAGCTTCTGTGTTCAATTTCCACTTCTCTACCAGTTCTTTTCCCTTGGTTCCTCAGATCACTTTACTTTCTGATCCAGAATGCAATGAAATGTCTAGGCCAAAATCTCAGTAATTTTGTTTAAGGAATTTTGGGGTTGCTTGCAAAGGCTTGCAATCCCTTAAGTGCATCCTTTTAAGGCTTCACTAGTTTTTAGAGTAAGACTCTTAAAGCTGACAGCCATCACAAAGCAGCTGTTAGAACAAAACATTAGAGGCATTTGGAAATCTGTAAAGAACTGATGAATCATTACCTGTGATATCTGAGGAATTGAAATACCTGAAAATGTGACAACATGAATCATATTTCTCTTTGTCATCACCATGACTCACTGTTTCCCACTTGAAAAACTTTCCTTCCTTTATTAATTTGGCACATGGGAACTATCCCTCAGGCAACTGGGGTGATTTTTCCTGAAGAGGCGCAATATCTACATAAGAAGAAGTTACAGGGTAGCAAGAAAAGTTCCAAGGTTAAGATTCCTCTAAGTATGAAGTTGCATATTAATTTTTAAACATAACTTAAAACATACGTGTATACAGACTCCTCCCAGGGGATGAGAAGCATGTGGCTTCAGAAATGATAAATAACAGGTGTGCAACATCTCCTAAAAAGCTTGTTGACAGCCCTGCAGAGCTCCCAGCAGCCGAAATGCTGGCTGCTGCACCAAAAGTTAACAAAAGTTATTGTGAAACACCCTTTGGACATAAAAAGAGGAGAGAGTAAAAAGAACACACTTGAAAACATATTGAAGAGCTCTAGCATGGGAGCTCTGATGAGGATTGAAGTATGTTGAGGATTCAACTTAGAGATAACCACTGGAGGTAGCAACAGGGGTCTAGATGCTTTGAAAATCCCATCTTTCCAAGCTCCAAGCAGTCTCCCTGGCATGGAAGACAGCTCACATCCCAGTGCCACCATGCCATGCTCCTCTCGCTTCCTCTGCAGAAGTATTTTCTTGCCATCACCTCTTGTGAAAGGTGAAATTCATCTGGGAAGGAATTCAAGCAGAAATCTCAAGACAAAACCATCTCTAACAGAGTTTTATAGGTTACCATGCACTTTCTAAAATATTTCTTTTTCAGCTTCTAAAGCTTTTCTCAGATAATGTCTCCAATGACCACTCTAAAGGTTTCCTTTCCTTCTTCATATTTACACTTTTCTTAGGTTTCCAAACAAGACTGTTTGAACACAGTATTTTCTTATTAAGCTTTGCTATCCATTCCTAGATAGTGTTTTCATTGGTATCTTGCCCTCCTTTCAATCTTCTCACACTGAAAACACCTTTCTCTTTTACACTCTTGCCTTTGATTTATAACATAATATTTTTACATTTTCTCTGCAGAAAAGGTATTTGCTCTTATCTAGGTCCCATATTACTTCTTGGAGGACATCATATCCCCAGAGGCCAAATGAAGTAGCACCAATTTATCTAGCATTTTTTTCCAGAAGCAAACTGAAGTGTGAAGTCTCTCTCAACTACTTTTTTTTTTCCTGGGATGTCATCCCATCCATTATGGGTATATTCAATTTATCAATAGAAAAAAACACTATGTAAATAGCATTAACAGTGAGCTAATAACCTAAAAGAGATAGTCAAGGCATTTCTCAAAGCTTGTGTCCTGATTAACGATGCCACTGTACCAGGGTTGGATTATGCACTGAAATCTGGTAGGCACCTAGTTATGTCTTGTTAGTTCATCACTCACGATCCAGGAACTCAGGACAGGGAGATGGTGTCAGTAGGCTTTTTTCTAGAAGGGATAAGAATTACTTGGCACATTGAGACTGTTCCAGTAAAGACAGATGTTACACAAGTGTTCTTGAGATTGCCGTTGAGTAAGTCAGTAAGTGTTCCCTGGCACATGGCCATAAACCCCCCCCCACACACCCTACCGTACCAGCAGGGAGGAAAGAAGCTCTGGAGCACACTTTAGGACACTTCTTCTCAATTGCCTTAGGATAAACTGGATAGACACTTAACTCTGATAATGTACCATGGTGATTTTTTTTTACAGCAGGGCAGCAGGCTCTTTCACTCACAGAACTTCCTGTTGGTTTTCTGTTGGGTTTTTTGTTGGTTTCAGGGGTTTGTTTTGGCTTGTGGAGCTCAATAATGTCATTACATAGCATTTGATTAGATTATCATTCCATGATATGGACTTCGCATCTTTATAACTATAGGAAACTTTTTGCAAAATTCATTAGAAAAATTGAAAGGTCTAATAGAAATAGGAAACAAGAAAACTTTAGTCCTGACTAAGGAAATCTTTGAGTTAAATTTCAACTTTTCAATGACAAAATACACACAATCCATAAATAATAGGAGGTAAAACTTTTTAAATATCCCCATCTCCTCTGGGATGTTTGTTTATACGTCCCGTTGAATGACCCTTTGGAAGATAATTTAACTTGACAGTCCTGTGTCAGATAAATTTGTAACACGAGCATTAGATGAAAACATGTATAAAACCATTTATTGTTTGAGAAAATATGTAATTCATATCAGCCTGCATTGCAAATCACTGGCTATTTCCTGTGCCTTAATTGTAGACTACATGTAGACACTGAAGTGACAAATGTCTGACACTTTAGCAAGCTTAGTCCACCATTAGGAAGAGGTGCAAAGCCTGTATAGATGATTTTTTAGAAATGACTGTTAAAAATGCCAAAGCAAATTAATTTAAAAATGTGCCAGTCACATAAAGACTAGATAAATTGATTAGAGAGCCTGAAACTAAAGGTCTGATTGCTCATTAGCAGCTCAGTCCTGCATAGGGCAGACTAAGATCTGTTATTGTGAAATCTCGGAAAGTTTATTAAATGGATTCTCTCCCCTTATTTTAGTCTTTCAAAATAGAAATGCTGATATTATTATCCTCCCTCTGCAATTTAGATTTTGTTTTTACTCATTTACCAAAACTGCTTGAACATTATCTCAATCTCCTCTGACTTTTATGTCTTCTGAAAATAAAAGAACTTGAAAATAGACTTTTCTTCATTGGCAAGTAAACACAATCTGACTATTTATGTAGAAGGTTGAGTTAAACAAGCCCCAGGAGGACCTGAAATGTAGTTTAGTTTCTTTCACAAGCCATCTGCTGTCCCTATTTCTACAGAAAAGAAAACAGACTTCACCTTATGGCTGCTTTACAAAGAACTGTAGGCAATGTAACGCTGAGTCACTGTGGAAAAGGTTGGGTCATGCAGCCTTACTAACTCCTGCCAAACACAACTTGAAGGTTAGAAGAAGAGAAGAAAGTTTCCTTTTAGGTAAATTGTTTCATAATCATTTGCCATGAGTTTTTTCTACACTTTTTTTTTCCCCCAGCATCCAATACCAGCCCCTTATCTGATCCACAAGTAGTGCTGGGCTAGGAGGGTCAAGCAAAACCAGGGATTCCTGGTAATTGTGAGATCTGGAAATGATTTTTGTCTTCCTAGTAGAGGTATATTTTCTTGTGAGAGTTCTGGACAGCAAGCTGACTGGACTTATAGAGTTTTAAATTAGATTTAGCAGGAGAAGGGGATGGAGTTCTAAGCACTCAAGAAGAGCCAGGGGCTGTTGAGGCATTAGGGAGCAACAGGGAAACACCTGTGAATTGCCACAAGGGAACTAGAGAGAACTCTAAAAATGTGATGTGGCCATCAGCCCAGCTGAACTGCCTCTATACCAATGTAACATGGAAAACAAACAGTAGCAGCTAGCAGCCACTGCCCAAGTGGAAAACAAGAGCCTGCTTGCTATCACAGAAGCTTGGTGGGATAAATTGCATAATTGGAGTGCTGTGACTGATGTCTATAAACTATTCGGGAGGGATGGTCGCAGGGGGGTTGGAATTAGATGATCTTTAAGGTCCCTTCCAACCCAAGCCATTCTATGATTCTATGACAGGCAAAGAAGGAGAGTGGGGGATTTGCCCTCTGTTTCAAAATGGGATTGATTGCACAGCTATCCTTGAAGCCCAGCAATATGTAGGCCTGGACCTCATGGGTGAAAATTAGAGACCAAGACAACAAACAAAACTTTGTGGCTGGTGTCTACTACAGGCCAGCCAATCAAGGAGACAAGATTGATGAAGAGTTCTTTCTTCAACTGCAGGAAGCATCATGTTCTAGCCCCTGATCTTGATAGGGGACTTCAACCACCCAGACATCTACTGGAGAAGTAGCACAGCAAACTGCAAGCAGTCCAGGAAACTACTGGAGTGTGTTGAGGGCAACTTCCTAGTACAGGTGATGGAAAGCCCAACCAGAGGAGAGACAGTGCTGGACCTGTTGCTCACTAACGCAGGAAAACTTATTAGAGAGGTCAATATAGGAGGTAGTCTGGGCTGCAGCAGTTATTTACTGGTGGAATTCTCAATCTTGAGGGGTACGGGACAGATAAAAAGTAGAGTCAGAACCCTAAAACTCAGACAGGTAAACTTCCATCTGTATAGGGCACTAGTGCATGGGATCCCTTGGGAAACTGCTCTCAGAGATAAAGGAGCAAATGAAAGCTGGAAGATAAAGACATTTTTCTTAGGGCATAAAAGCTCTCAATCCCGACGAGTAAGAAATCAGGCAGGGGAGGCAGGAAGCCAGCTTGGCTAAGACAAAATGTCTTAGCCAAACTGAAACATAAAACCAAAATGCACAGGCAGCGGAGGCAGGGATACACATTCTGGGGCGATTATAAGGCTGTGGCCCAAGAGTAGAGGGAGGGAATCAGGAAAGCTGAGGTGCATCTGAAACTGAACTTGGCTAGGGATATAAAAAATAACTAGAAGGGTTTCTTCAGGTACATAGGACAACAAAGGAAGATGAAAGAAACTGTAGGGGCTGTTCAGCCTGGAGAAGACTCCAGTGAAGCCTTGTGGCAGCCTTCCAGTGCTTACAGGGTCTTACAGGAAAGGTGGAGAGGGAATCTAGTGATGGACAAGGGGTAACAGCTTTAAACTGAAACAGAGTAGATTTAGATTAGATATTAGGATGAAGTTCTTTACTGCAAGGGTGGTGAGATGCTGGTGAGAAGTCGTGGATGCCCCATCCCTGGAAGTGTTCAAGGCTGGGCTAGATTAGGCTTTGAGCAACCTGGTCTAGTGGAACGTGTCCTACCTGTGCCAGGGGGGGTTGGAACTCGAAGATCTTTAAGGTCTCTTCCAATCCAAACCATTCCATGGTTCTATCATATTTTGACTAAACTGAAATTATAGACATGAAATATTTTTGTAGTGGTATGTGTGATACTGGATGATAAATTATAGGAAACAATTTGTGGAGCAACATATTTGAAAACCTGAAATAGTGAAAGCTCCAACTTCATGGCTGGAAAATCGAGTAAGTTAAATTAAAGGCTGTGTCCCATTTGCGCTTTAGTCACACTACTGGAATGGTCTAAGAATGTGTAAAATTGTTAACTTCCGCTCATTATAAGACCTCTCTCTTGCCAGGAATATAAAATAGTGAGCATCAGAGTCCAAAGCAGAGCTTTTGGTCAATGCAGACACCTTGCAATGACACGCAAAAAATACCATAGCCCCATGTGTCAAGCAATTACCATCATAGGCAAAACAGACTAGACTTGGGAAATAATAATTTATTACCAATTAAATCAGAGTAGGATAATGAGAAATAAAAACTAAATCTGAAAACACCTTCCTCCAACTCTTCCTTTCTTTCTAGGCTCAACTTCACTCCTGAATTCTCTATCTCCTCCCTGCCAGTGGCATAAGCTTTTGCATTCTGGAATCTTCCCTCAGGCCTGAGCCTTTACTACCCAGAGAATGAAATACCAGCAATTGTGTTCTCTACAGCCAGCTCTGCACAGGTACACAGAAATGCAATTACATCATAGGAGTGGGGAAGTTGCTAAATAGCCAAATGGTGAATGAGCTTCTCCTTGTTCAGGAAAGGCTTCCTTTAGTTTTGTAGAAGTGGAACAAGACAGATGTGATATTTCTCAGCCTATATACCTCAGCCAGTTACTCTCCCTGCCTTATTCCCTCTCTCACCTACCAGAGGGCTTTCAAGAAACAGAAATAATATTTTGTGAAATGAGAATAGTCACTTAGGTCCCATTGACACTTCTGCATTCATGAGTAGAAAAAGGATAACCCAGGTACAGAACAGGATCCAAGACCTATGCACAGGTCTTATGTCTCCTGTCCTATAACTATATCTAGCATGTCATCAAAACTTTCTTTGTCTCTGTTTAAAATAGACTTAATGATCTTTCTTAGCTGTTACTGTAAAAATTCAGTATATTGTCTGACCCCCCCAAAAATATGCATAGTGCAATCAGGTACATTAAGTTTTTAGATAAAATAGCTGTAATAATCTTTAGAAAAAAGACAGTACATGCTCATGGCAAAGAAGGAAACTGGTCATGAAATATTCTGGGCAGAGAGGGTTCCTTTCCTGTCATGCACTATATCCCATTTCTTATTTAACTTTAAGGGCATTTGCAGTGCCCATGTGTCTCTATTTCTATCCTTTCCCACTATCTTTAGAAACTCTAATATCCCAACCTGAGAGCATAGCTTTGGATGAAACCAGAAACCATAGGGACCGAGTTGAAAACAGATTAAACAGGGAAATAGGTTTCCCCATCACACATTTCCTTTTATTTAGCCACAATCCTTTCACTTTTAGCAGCTTCTCTGAATGCACATGTAACCCCCACCCCTTCCTTTGAGTTGGACATAAAGGCCTGTCGTTTGATTTGTTTAACTAACATTTTTAACCTTCACTCCCCATGACTTGCTATAGGACAAGCTATAGGACAAAACTTCCTAGCTAGGGGAGGGAGGAGTTTCTAGTTACCGGAGGAAGGAATTGGATGAGTAACATGGTGCCTCCAGGGAAAGAAAGAGATGGGAACATTCATGGTCCAGCCCTCAAAGGGAAGCAAAGTATAACATCCCTGTAACAGTAGGTTTCCTGAGCCAGGCTCTTGGGATAAAGCCTAAAGATTAACCCCCCACCCACCTGCCTGCTGAGAAACTGCTCTGAAGTGTAAATTATGTGCTGCCCAGTCCCCACTGCATAATTATATTATGTTACATTAATCATTCAATGAAAGTACTAGAATCCAGCTTTTCTTAGCCTCAGGTAGTGGCTGTAATTCCTAAGCCAAATGATCACTCTTTCCTCTGTGGTGAATATTTCTTTTCGTTCTTTGGGAGGCAGAGAGCTGAGGGCACACCTGTTGATGTAGACCCATCCTGGGCATCCTGGGGCTTAAAACCATTGCTAAGGGATGGAGGGTCTGAGCCTAGATTGCTGGGGTGCAGTGCAAGAGGGGACTCAATGCTAAGGGTGGACAATGACCCTCTCCTGCCCCTTTGGAGGAATGGGATGTCTTCTCTCTCTTTGAAAAGAAAGATAACTAAGCCTTTAGATCAGGTCAAAGGTCTGAACTGTGAACCCTGAGCAGGAAGAAGTACATCTCTACCTTGGAATAAAGAGTACAAATTTATAAGAGGGAATTCTTCTGTTTTATGCAGTTTCAGTTCCCATTTCTGGTTCTCTGTTACTTGCTGTGTACTCCACAGGAAGACTTCAAGTTTAACTTTGAGCCCCACTGCAGCATCAAAGGCCCTCTTATGGATCTTCTTCATGTAAAATGCAAACATTCAAACCCTCAAGCTGATCAGTTAAGGTGTTTCTTTCCCCTTCCAGAACACCTCCCCCATCCACAGTGAACATATATGTTCCCACATGGAAGATTCTGTCCTTCTACATACCAGTGAGCACACTGTGGGTATCTATCTAGCAGGGCTTACATCAGTGTTAGAATTAGTGCAGAATTAGGTCCAAAGGGATTTACATCATTTTGCTTACAGTTGGGAAAGCATAAAGATGAAATGCAATTACATATGTGTACATGAGAAAGCAGAGATGGCAATAATTTGTGCATTGAAAAGTGATTGAAATATATATTTTAATTTTTCTCCTGGCATTGCTTCTACACATGCTGTTTCCAAACACAGCTGTTAAGTACTGAAGTCTGCAACAAGCTGAATTCAGGTAAATCAGAAGACAATAGATTATTCTTTTTATCCTCTGCCTACGATAGTGATTAAGACCTAAGTGATGCTCAGGTCCTTCAGGCACATATACTAATATCATTTGCAATTGCTTTATCAGATGAAAATAAGCATAATGATACCAAATATCCATGTCTATAGTTTTTACTCTCCATTAATGCTTGAATGCCCAGCAGCTCCAGTCTAGCAAAAGAGGCCCTGCCTGAGAAATTTGTGGTCTAAATAAGCAAAGATGGAAGAGCTATTTCAAGAGGTCTTGCTTAGGGATTAAGTGATGTCAGACTTTCTGGCAGGAAGCCTGTGGGAGGCCAGGGAGTTGAACTGAGGGCTGCAAATCCCCAGCAGCATCAGCCTCCAAATTGTTCTTTACCTGGCAGCTGCCCACCAGAGAGAGGTGGTGGTTGCTAAATGAAAAGCAGATGGAGTTAAGTTTGGTTAAAGTAGACAGTCATAACAACAAAGAGCTCTCATCTAATCACCCAGTAGTAGTAGGGATGAAAATGTAATCAAGTTGTTTTCTGTAAATCATTTTCACAAGATAAGAGGCCTGGCTATCCAGCATGGTTCACTAAGTATTTACTCTCTAAACTTTCCTGCCCTCAGCGCTACTCCTTTGCTCTGAATTATGGCTTTAATGCATTTAATCATGAAATGTAACAGTCGGATAATAAACTTTCCCCTCCTCTTCTTTTAAATTAAATTATATACTGGTAGTAAAAACATGATTATTTGAAGGTTGCATTTATGAGAATTCTTGCCCTCTGAGGAGGGCGGTGAGGAAAAAGAATTAAAAATTTTACTTAATAGAGAAAACAGCTTGTGGAAATAATTACACAATTTGTGAGCTCTGCACAGCATCTGTATTTAACAATGTTATATTCAAGCCTGTAGAAGCAGACAAGCAGTCTGTCTTTCAGACAGTTGAATATATAAAGCGTCTCAGTTATAGTACTAATTTACCAATATATCGCCAAGATAAAGTGATTGAATCTGCTGAAGAGGAGGGGGAGGGCACTGATATTCTCTACTGTAATGACGAACAATAATGGGCATAGCAGTTTATTAACAAACTCCACAGGTCACTGCACAGCAAACAGTAAAAAGGGAAATTTAATCATGTTCTGCTGGAGCTCACAACATGCACTGAACCTCCTCATTAGGTGGGTTCACAGTCCTCCAAACTGGAAAGGTCGCCTGCAGATGGGGGATGGCAGGGAGTGGAGCTTTGCTGCTTCAGCTGCAGCTCAGCCTGGCTCTGGCTCACATTCAGACAGCTCTTCTTGTTTCCTCTGTTCGGGGTTTTTAAAGATTTTCAAGATTAGCACGTTTTGGTTTACAGTCTATGTTCCCATTCAGCTTTGGAATTTTACAGGCTGGCCAGACCAACAGCTTTTCCTGAAGCCCCATTCCCTTACACTGAAGGCAATTGGAAAGAATGATGCACTCCAATATTAAACAAACTACTGTCCAGCCAGGTCACTGCCTTAGCCTCAGGAGGATTTAAGGTAAATAAAGGAGTTGGATGACAGTGCATTTTTTACTTAGTTTGTTTTAAGCTGTACATTGTTTTCCTGGAAAGACAAAGCACTTTCCCTTTATTTGAGTTCTTGCATTTCAGTGGTGCTGGAAAAAGGTGATGTTTGCCAGACTGGTCTGTTTCCTGCTGCCAGCATCTTCCTGACAATGTTTGAATAACTTCAGGGATGGACATGCCCCAGAGCCGCCTTGCAAGCTCAGGTCTATCAGAAGACAGAAACAGGGTTGTTACTTATACAAGCTCTCTCAGACAAGTTTCTCTTTCTAACTCATGCAGTCATTTTAATTATACCACTTGCTGCATGAAGCCATTTAAGCATGGGAACAGAAGCAAAACAGCAAAAGAAAGGGAGCTATTTTAACAGTTAATTTTCCGAGGATCTAGATGATTGTCTCATTTGGTATCTAGCATATAGTGTCTGTTTAAATAATTTATTTGACAGGAGCATCTAAGAAGTCTTAGTTAAACCCATTTTAAAAGACTACATTAATGAAATTCAGCCTTGTTGGGTACAGTAGTTTCTATTTTCCTCTCCTCCAGTTTGAAATCTGACAACGATGTAGCAAACAAACAGCAGATGGGATCATAACAGGGCTTTTAGAATAATGAATATCTGTGATTCTGCACTAAGACTCAACCTCTGCCCTTGGACAGCATCTAGGGTGCTCCGTAATGCCACTAAAAACTAAGGCGGATTGCTGTTTTCTCCCACACAAGTGAAATACTGTCAGTACAGTATGCAGGAATACGCTTATGTTGTATATCAAGGGCAGGCATTTGTCTGAGCTGGAGGAGGGGGAAAAAGGGAAGTTGCATGAAGATGTCAGCACAGCGCTGGGCCAGAGCTGTAAATCCTGGGGATGGGGTTTATGAGCAGGGACTTAGTGCTGCGCTACAAACTCCCAGGGCTCCGGGGCAGCCCACAGAGGGGCCTGAGAGAAGAGTCAAGTTAGCTTTGAGCACAGATGGAATGAGCCTGACTCTATCCAAAATCTACAGAGTCTCTGTCATTCCGCCAAGAAGAAAGGAAGGAAATCTTACTAGATGCACCAAAGTCCAGTCCACACAAGCATCTCCCTGGGGTGACAACCAGCTGTAAGAAACACTTCCTACGATCCTCACTTCCTATGCCTCCTCATGGAGCAGTTTGTAGGCTTTATCCCAGCAAGATTTCATAAGAAAGGAGCATTTGTTCTAGCCAGCCAAAACCAGGGTCTTCCTATCCAGGGCTTCCTGGCACACAGTAACAGGGTGAGTCTCCCTCTGCCACTCTCTGAGTGACCTCCTGGGTCTTGCCTTCTCCGCTACTCTGGCATCTTAACTTCCCAACTGAGGATCTGACAGAGCAGGACACCTGTGTGTGGAGAACTAGTGTCTCTTGGGGCACAGGTTCAGCCTCCCTTAACCAGGAATGAGCCTATGACGGGTCTATCACCCAGCAGACATGAGCTCTGCAAGGCATCAACCTAGATCCACTGGGCTGTACTGCCAAGACCTGATAATTGCCTGAATAAACAATGGAAATGGCAAACTGTCCAAGGTGACTCTTTGCAGGTTTGCAGACATATCTGCCTTCCCCCGGGGGGAATTTAAACAATTACACCCAGCAAACTGGGCTGCTCAGCTAAAAATTCTCTGAGAGCATGCTTAGGCTGGCAGCTAAATTAGAGGGAACGCATCTCCTTGCTTTATTAGAAGTAACAGACTCACTTTTTTTTAATTTACTTTTACTATTTCCTTTGCAAATTGCTAGGCACTTCTAAACACAAACTGGTTTTGCCTTTTCAACTTTCCTCACATTACAGCTTAGCTAACTCCATTAGCAAATAAAGTAAATAGCCAAAGCACTTATGAAAGTCTGAATTCCCCGAAGGTAATAACTGTATAAAACACATGGGAGTTGTTATTTCAAGGCAAGGAAATGGAAAGCTTTTAGTTTATCATTAAGCTGGCTTAGTATTTTGGTAGGCCTTGGCACTATTTGTTAACAATTTATAAAGTCAGACAGGGGTGAGTCTACGTAAGTGATACATATTTCTGTACTGAGATGCAGTACTTATGCTGTTTGTCCTGAACTCCATGTAAACTGTACTTAATAAGCTCTGACTTGGCTTTTCCCATTAAAGTGTTTGCCTGTGCTGAGAGAACTCAAGTCACTGCAAGTTTCTGCAAGAATTCCCCTTCAACACAGTAACAGTGTTGGGAAGCATGTTTCCAGGCTGCCATTAGCCTAGAATCCAATATTTAGAAGAAACTGCAGTATGAGGAGCATTTAAATGCTCACAAAAGGATTAGAAGGTGTGATGTCCTTACACAGGAAAGAGAGGGATAAATGAGTGAGAATGAAAAAAAACCCATAAGACAGATAAGACAAGTCCATCAGCCTATGGTGCAAGGTCATGCAGGTTCCACCTTTCACCTGATGTATTTTCTAGCTCTAGCCTGTCTTTTCTGGTCCCATTTTTTAGTTCTTCTGCTCTTCATTTCCCTGAATGCTCTTCCATTTTCAACAGTTCCGATGTAGCTGTTCCTTTCATATTTTTTCTTGTTCTTTCATCACTGCTGTCTGACAATAATTCCTTCATGACGAGAGCTTCCTGTGTCATCACTATTACATTCCCTAGAAGATGTTCCATGCCCTGCAGAAGCTGAGATGATGTTTTGGTGTCTCATGCACATGCAGATATCTTGCCCCCTGTATTAACTCTTTTAACATATTTGCAATGCTCAGCAAAACCGTAACTAGTAATAAAAGCTCAAGGTGGTTTTCCATACTTCTGGCATCAGTTAGTAAGGTTGGTTCTTTCATTTAGAAAAATTCTGCCTATAATATGACCACCTCAAGCCTCATTCACTGCTGCATAAATGTGCCACCTCAGCGAGGACGCTGGGCAGACACCAGCTGTTTCCTTCTGGCACTGGCATTCCT
>NW_009943176.1:42314-81575 GCF_000696875.1 Nestor notabilis
TCTATAAGCAGCCACAAACTGGCTGGCATTGCTTAAAAATCTACTGATTCACAAACTCTTATGACACCAAATTTCTAGCAGTGAAGATGTTTACATTAATGTTGTCTGAAGTACAACCAGACTGGCATTTTTAAGGTTTCTCCCTAAATGTCTCACTATATGCTGCTCACTAACTTCTCTGATAGTCTAAGAACATCTTGGTTCTTTCATTCTTTGGTTAGAGACATCCATCACCCATTTGTGGCAGGATACCCAGGAGGCTCTGAGCTTGAGTCTGCAGACAGTCTCTATTAGTTTTCCTGGCTGCAATGCATGCTACTGAGACCAATGCCAGTCTCCAGAGACTGCTGGGTGGAATTAACTTTCACAGGACCATTTTCTTGTGCGAGTGGTCAATTTGATGAGGTTCACCTCCTGATTTTGGAGGAACCAGAGCCCTCAGAATGGATTCAATGATGACAAGTCTGAGAGATAACATGCAAAATTATTCTGGGATTACGTGCAGATTTAAATTAAACAAGAAGGCAAAGCAACAGCCCATAGGCTTCTTCTTTCAGATTACTTCATTCCTCATTCTTTTCACTTTGTGCAAAGTGGGACTGTTCAAGCCTGAGATGACAATTTTAAACAACAATCAGTGGAATATGCTGCCTGCTAACTTTGTCACAGCCTCTGTTATGAAATGAACTCTTCATACATAAGGAAAAACTGTAATGCTTTAGTATCTACTACCTACTAGCACTTCTGCAGTAATCCATTTTAGACACAAAAAGTGAAGAGACATAAGTAGAGGGAGGAAAATACCCTGTTCTTCCCTTCCAATGGGACACTGCAAAGGCAGGAGTTATTCCCTGTATGTTTAGGTATAGTACAAAGCTGCCGTTTCTAATACAAATTTCTGTTTTTAAAAATCAATTTTTAAAAATGTACTGCAAATTTGAATTACAAAAAAACCTAGAAGTCTGTAATAGAGCAGCTTCATCCTACACCATTCATTGCCCATTTCTCTCCAATGACTGCCAAAGGAACCAAGATGATTAACTCAGATGTAGATGTACATTGTAAGTATTTCTGTTTGGTCAGAGGCTTTCCTCTGAAAGTGAAATGGAACTGATTGGACTGAGTTTATTGAAAGCAGACTGTCTTCTGCTGTTCAGCCTTTTCATGTTCATGTTTTACGCTAAACATATAAAACATAGTAAGACTGTAGCAAGACTATTCCACCATCCGCTTCTTCTAACAGTGAGAAATGGTGTGGGTTTGTTAATTCTCTTTCTTTCTAAGAACACCATTCATAAAGTAACTCTCAGTTTGCTTGTTCCCCTTAGGGAACAGAAATATCCTTCACATTTGTTTTCTAATCTACTGAGCTAAACACACTTTTCCTGTCCTTTACTTGTTCAAGGTCAGGTCTAGATCCAGACATCTGTTTTCAACATCATATATTGCATGATGCTTCTCAGATTACACTCTGTGGGAGCAACAGTGGGTGGAATGTGAACAGTTCACGGAGTATTTGAAGAATAGGTGGCACCTTTCTTGCTTGTTGTTACAGCCAAGTTCCTAGAAAATTCTCCATTTCCAGCTTAAATTCCAGAAACCACTTCCTCTGGAGATTTTTGAAAGTATGGATCACTTCAGTATTTAGCTTTTTACTACAAATGTTTTCCTGATAAAGTGCCACAGGCTTTCCATGAATGTGCACTCCAAGTTTGCTCAAGTACAGGAGCTCTACTACCATGATTGCTGGATGATTTTACATCTGTGGGCTAAAAGCTATGTGATTTTGTGTTTTCAGGAGATGAATTGTTATAGCTGTGTGTCTGTGTTGCCTGCCAATATGACATGCATATTTTTGGGTGCAAAGATATGGCACACAAGGCCAAGTATTGCTTCTTTCCTCTTTGCTCCCATTCTACTAGCAGATCCAAGAATGACCAGCTAAACTTCATTAATAATGAGTTCTTTACAGTTCTCTGGTACTTTTGTGTTCAAATACCCATCAGAAAGAATACTAAGCTTTACATCAAAAGTCTGAAAAGGATCTTTATCTGGATAAAAACTTCATCCCAAATTTTACTTGATTTCTTTGTTAGATGAATTACATCATTTTCTCTTGACCTGCAAACTTCTTCATGTAACCACAGTTGTCCTGGCACTAGCAACTGAATGCTGAGAAGGGACACGGGACCCCTTGCAGGGACACAAAACCAGGTTTCCTCTTGACCTGCAAACTTCTTCATGTAACCGCAGTTGTCCTGGCACCAGAAATTGAATGCTGAGAAGGGACATGGGACCCCTTGCAGGGACACAAAACCAGGTTTACCATGAACACTTCCCAGTCCATACAGACTGGGTAGGAATGGTCAGATCCGAAGTGAGTGAGAAGTAGCAACCAGAAGTTTCAAAGGAACAGGAAGCTTTTAAGACTCTCCTGGACTTCAGAGCAGCCACCTGTGGTGCTGCCTCCAGCCTGCCTCTCTGCTTAGTCAGGCTAGGCACACTAGTCCCAGTGTCATCCCCTAATCATGGTTCTTCTGGAGGGGAGCACTGCACACTCTTCTGCACTGATTTAGCATTCATCTACCCCAATCCTCTTGCTAGGAGGGTCATACCACATTACAGTATTTCTGTGAAGACTGGACAAAGCGCTGCTCAGTATTTCTTGTTCTTCTGAAGTCTGCTGCACAAAAAAGGGAAAAGATACAAACTGCAGTGCAGTTCAGCAACACAAACATCCTACAGTGCCTTTGTCAGGACTGAGATAAACCCTGCAAGGTAGACACTGAATTCCAGTCCTACTTTCCCATCTTGACATTTTCAGTTTGGCCAGAATAGTCATGAAATTATTATGAAGGGCAATGGGATTCCTGTAAGAGTTGATCTATATTTACATGAAGTTCCATTGTGAAGAGAGGAGTTTTCTCAGATTAGAAATCAGCTGTCCCCACAGTGAAACAAAATAATTTATTATTTAATCCTGAGGTTTAACCCCGAGGGCAGAAAGGGGAAAATTATTGGTTAGTTCCCAACTAAGAAAAAGATTTACTAATCTTACACTTTATTGTCTCCTCTGCTACCTCTTCCCCCGTTTGCTTACCTTTTCTGGCAGGCCTGTTTAGATGTCTTTTCTTTCTGTCCTATAATGACATTAACAACAACATCAGGAACCCCTAGTTGATACACTATATACATTAATATGTTGTATATACATTACATATACAATAATGTATTATATATACATTATATACAGTAATGATTAAGTGGCCTTCAAAGCTTCAAAAAATGCCGCCTTCCACATTGTTATTGGCTCCAGTATCCTTTGTACGAGATGTTTTGACTCTGTTTTGCAACATCTATTCAGTCCTGGGAAGAGAGAAGGAAGGGAGGAGAAATGGGCACTTAATGGCTTTTCGGGCAGAGCCTCTAATTACCGGTAATGTGAGACACAATTTTGAGACAGCCTCGGTAGCAACATGGGGAGATCCTCTCTGTGGTGTTTGTGGGCACCTGTGCAGATGTCTGACTGCTCTCTTGTGCTCCACTCTCAGGCTGGTATCTTTCAGATCCTCCACTAATCAATACTAATCATGTATGCCATCTGCCAGGCACACAGATTACACAGCAGGACTGGCACTTTCTGCAGGGCTGGCTGAAGTGACACACATAACTCGTGACTCTGGAAATCAGGCTGCTCGACACTCGAAGCTTCCTCTGAACACAGTGAGACTCTGAGACTTGGGAACTCGCTGCAGTTAAAGGAGTGACCCCACTTCCCAGAAGCTTTCCATGCAGTTACAGCTGAGGTGTCCTCTAATATCTGGTCCTTCAAATCTATGTACTGCTCAGATAAGCCACCGACAGAAATACAAACGGGTATTTCTGTGGCAGTTCTCTCTTTCCATAGGTAAGATAAGAGCTGCCTGCAAACAGTATATATGAAGCTCCTAAACCTACAATCTGACCTAAGAATAACCCAGGCAATATTGTCTTTTAGAGAATAGCTGACACCTTAAGACAATAAATATAATTTGAGAGCAGAATTCAGAAACTAAGGTTTATCTAAATTCCTTTCAACCTTCAGCTTTTCTTTTTTTAGCAATTTTATGAGACATTTATATTCCTGCACATTCTGCAAAGAGGTAAATTTTTTGTTACATGCTGTAGTTCACAGGATTATTGTTCAAACACACCAATGTGTTCATATATGTAAGAGTCCAGAATTTCTTGTTTAAAGGTTTAATAACTTCATTTACTATAACACTCAAATTTTACAGTGCACATTATATGCAACTTTGAAGCACTGCATAAAATATTTATACCATGCTTAGATGTGGCAGCTACATTTCTGATTGCAGTTTTATTTCTGTTAATTATAAATCAAACATGCAGGGGTGATTGGTGGGGGTTTTTTGTTCCCTTGCCAAGAATATTTGCAATAAAACTGTCTTTGTTCACAGTCCTTCTGACAGCTCACCAGGAACACCAAGCTTCAAATTAAAAAGAAAATTTCTACTTAAAATCCAGTTTTTATTCCATGGTAGTTTCCAAGGTCTCTTCGTCAGGCCTACCACTTGACTTTGGCTTTGCATAAATTGTAGAGCACAATTTGAATGAAGTTCATGACAGGTAATGGCATCGTAACTCTTTATCAGTATTCTTCTGGATTGCCTGTTTTTTCTGCTATAGTCTGCCTGCGGCTCAGTCATCAGCAGTCCTGTCTGGGTTCACCCAGTGAACAGGCAGCAACCATTACAGTGAAGGCTACAACTATATTCCACTGCAAACTAACTTAATTGCTTTGCTAAAAAAGTAGGGATTGCAACCCCCTCACTTTGAATAGTAATCTTGACTCATTCTACCAACACCAACAGCTCAAAAATGGCCATTCCATCTCTTTCCATAAGTATCTGAAGGCCATTTTCTGTTCCTATTCTACAAGTTAAGGGTTCTACACGTGTGTAACTTTACAGTCTGTTCTCCGTTTATGATCGATTCAACCAAACAGTAATGCAAACTGCTCTATAAATTATAGAGAAGGACATCTGTGATAATGCTAGTGTACTTGTTATAAGTCAGCTGTACTCTTCTGAACTGGATTCAGTCCTATTTTTCCTTGCTCGAAGTGTACACTGGCTCTAAAACTTCACACTTGTACAGCTGCAGAAGAAATTGTTTAGTCAGATATGATTTTCATAAATATGTACAAATGGACCATCATATACTCACTGCTGCTGAATAGCAAATACATAATTAGTGTCACAGTGCTAAGAGCCTTCACAGTGCATTTATGTAAGATTGGATATCATTATTTTAATAGCACATGCTGCTTTTTATACAGCACTGAAACTTCAGCTGAATCCCCCATCTCTTAGAGGCTAAGTTAAAATTTTGTTCTTTGTGAGGCTGAATGTCCTATTATTACAGGACATAATTCTATTAGAAAAATAACCTCCTAAGATGAACCTTTTAATGAGATTTACTATTTAATTATATGAATTTTGTTCCTAATTAAAATTTGTTAGTCACTTATGTAATTACTGGATATATCTCAGTTTGATGTAAAAAAATCAGTGAATTATTTTGGCACATATATAATTTCTCAGCACTTCATTATAGGTACTTGTCACTTCAAAATCAAGACACCATTTGCTTTGATTGGCAACATGAGCTTCTGTACTTTAGGATGTTTATGGTCCTTGATTGGATAAGTCAGATTCCTAGTACCATGTGTCATATTCAGCTCACTAGCACTTAAGCGAGACCTTGATGGATTTTTTTCCCCAAATACTATTTTAGTGTTACTGTAAGCAAAAGAAAGGACAGTACATATGTACCTTATACAGAGATGCTCTTTTCTATATTCAAGGGTATTCAAAAAGATGAAATTCCTTGTTCTGTCCTTTTATGGCTAAATAAAAGTGAACAGCACACATTACTATTTTAAAAGAAAACCCCAACAAATTGTCATCATTAACACATTGAGAAAGATTTAGGCAATCCAAAGATTAGTCACTAGTGAAACCACCTCATGATGTAACCACAGTCTCCCCACTCTATAATAGCAGTTTTAGGCTGAAATTTCCTGAGTCTTAAATAACTGTGCAAATAGGAACACCTGGCTCATTGCAAGTGTTTCACCAAAACTCTCTAATGCAAATCAATAATCAAGGCTGTGCTGCTTTTCAGCTTGTTTTAGGAACCAGTTTTAGTCAGTCTCTGAAATAACATGTATTAACATAACTCATTGGACTAACTTTGTTCTTCTCAGTCTCAGAAATGAATTAGCAGTGGATTGTAGATTTGTGAGCAAATAGCTTACAGTAGGCATGGCAGCATCGGAGTATAGCCTTGCATTCCTTCAGAAAAAACAAGCAGTCTGTATAGGAAGAAAGTAAATAATAAATAACCATGAATCAAAATGGTTATCTCAGAAGGAGATAGCTCCATCCTTTAAAAGCATGACGTGTGATAATGTTTGACTATCAATAAAGGCAATAAAAGGCAGCATTAGCACTGCATTTTGAGTCCCCATGGCCAAGTTCAATATGAAAGCTTTATCTTTATGGAGAAATCTGGGTGTAACTTCTTGATTTTCTAGGTGAGTATTTAGAGACAAAACTTCTACTCAGGAAAAAGAAAAGAAAATAATGAAAACCAAGTGTCTGAAGGGTTATTTTGGAGTGTTTAATCAAGGTAACTTACAGGTGAGGCCATCCCATCTACCTGTGCAAGGAATGCACATAACGTAATCTTGCTGGTGAAATCAGAATCGAATGTTTTGTACCTGGCACATAAAGAGACTGAATTTGCTCCATTCCTGCAAGCAAACCCCCCTGTTATTGTCAGAGGTGCTTAAACCAGCTAAGGAGTGGGGGTCACAGCATCTGAAAGGGTGCAGCATTCTGGGCTGTGGGGTTAGGAGGAGCAGTAAATGTAGTTGTACCCTTCCTGCCTCCAGGTAGCAGTGGGAACTGTTCCTCCATAGAAGCCCTGGAGAGCCCCAGGATACTACCCATGATTGCTGTTTCCCCTTTGTGATGGGCTTCATTAGGAATCCCTACCCATATAGGCTGGGGGGCAGCCCTGCAAGCTTTCCCCAGGATTTTCCCCTTCCACCTCCTGCCCCTGCCTATGCTGATCAGTGCCCTGACCAAGGAGAGCATCTCGATAATGTGGATCTTAACGGGGGAAAAGGGTACAGAAGTGTTTTAGAACAATCACAGTTAGCATAATCCAGGAACATTTCCTAGCTGTTGCACTGTTGCTCAGCATGGGCAGAGCTCACCTTCAGTAAGTGTAGAACTGCTGTTCCCACCAAGGTCAGAGTTGTGCCAGTTCAAACCATCTGAAAATCTGATTTGGTCTCTTAAAGCTGCCACCCCAACTTATGTTAAAAGGAATTAACCAAGAATGTGTTCTGTGTCTGGGGACCAGAAAAGATCTTGAAAACTGAATTCACTGCAGTTAAGAAGGACTTTAACAGCATGGAAATGTCTTTGCATCTGTTTCAGCTGGGAGCTTCATTCATACTGCTGAGAAAGGGTGAACCAGTTCTTACAGCTGGTGGAAGAGTGTTAGCTACAGAAAAAAAGGCATTTTGCATGGTGGTTGCATGTTATTCTGGGCATTAAGTGCTTGAAGAGAATCTTGTACCCCAGGTGTCTCCGGGTGGGTAGAAAAATGACAACTGCAGTTGTACTGAGTTCCATGTGCATGTCATTCTGAGAAAACAGACATGTATATCATGACAGCTGCATCACTAGAAAGCAAGGAAATCTTACCGTCAGGGAGACAAATTGATCTTCTACTTTCCCTTGCAGAGAGGAAAGTCAGTCCTTCAGCCAACTAATTCCTAGATTTCTAAAAAATAACTATATTAATGAAAGAGAGCAAAAAAAGTCTCTTCGATGATTAAGTAATTTCAAGTATTTAAAGTATTGAGACTAAAAACAGAAGAATGGATTTCTGAGTCAGTTTTTATCACAATTATTGTGGTGGCAGCAGGGGAAAAGGACAATACTCAGCATTCAAATAGGCTTCGCTGTGATCTGAGCATGACTTCTCCCAGTCCTACCTAATGTGCAGCAAAAGCCATAGCTCCAGCAAACCCTTCAAACCAATGGCAAGTTGGGTTTCCATTTAATCGAAGTTCATAAATTTAAGCTTCTTCTATTAGGAAGACAAACTGCATAGCCAAAATCTGTGTGCTGTCCAGAAAAGAGCAAATTCCCTAAAGCAGAAGACTATCACAAGTATGAATCTGAGCTGTGCCCCTGCTCTGCCCTCACCCTGGACATGCCTGGGTGTCAGCAGCAGGGTCCCTCTGCAGCAGAGCACCCATACCTTGAAGCTACATGCTCACAGGAGGACAAAGTGAAGTCTGGCAGAGAAGGATCTGAAGACAGTCTATTCTGCTGACTTTGAAAAAAAGAACAGCAGAGAACAATCACCAAAATAATCCCAAATTAAAACAATCCCAATATCTTGAATTTTTAAGTGTTGGGTTAAGGGTAAGGGGAAAAAAGCTAACCTATTGGTACTTACATTCTAACAATTTACTTGCCAACATGGTAATTTTGCCAGTGATTCCTAAATTTATCACAAGTATAAAGTCCTGGACCAAATCCCCTTCATGGGGACACTTTGCTTTCCCTCGTTCTGGCTGCCAAACAGGTTTTGGCTAAGCGATTTCTTCTAACTCCCTTTCAGAGCTCTAAAGCCCTAGCAACAGCCATTAAAGCCATGCGCGCTCAGCCCTTGAGAAAGGGAGGACACATGTGAGCAATTCAGCTCATATTTAGAAACCCCACTTCAGTCTCCAAAAGACTATTGTTATCCTACCCAGAGATACTGAACTCCTGCTACACTGGTCAGCACATTGTGTCCTTTCCTCCAGCACGGCCGTCCTTTGTTTTACATAAAACAAGGATCCGCAGTGCCAGTGCTCTGCAGCACCACGGGGACTGTACAGCGAGAGCTGCCCATCTCTGCCACCCTCCCATGTACCTCTGTGAGTCTGCATTTCAGGCCCAGTGAAAAGGAGGCTACAAAGTAAAACAACGCCTGTGAGAACAGGCAGCACATGAAAGCTGATACAATTTGTATGACTGTAAACACAGGAGTCCGTTCTTCACACATTGCACAGCACAAATCATTGAAAGGCAATGAAAGCAAACATCCCCAAATAACATTTTTGTTCTGTATGAAAACATCTCCATTGCAGTTATTTTGATAAATGAAACCTGTAGCATTTCCCACTTTCCCCCATCCCTCCCTCCTGCAAGGAAAGACCATTTCAGGACAATGTGGTTTTGTCTCCAAGCTCAGAAAAAGGAGACACATACCTCCTGTTATTTTTCACCAGCACAGAATTCAGTGCTTATTAGTAAATCAAAATTAGTTGCCCCATGATTTTGCTGTTTCCATTATTAGACCTCAGAGGAAAGGACCTCCTGACTCTTTCTGTGCCTTGTTTTCCCACAGCATTAATGAATCAGACAGCAGTGATGAAGACTGAGAAAGGATGAACTATCATACCTGGCCTTGTCAGGCTCCATTCCCACAGAATCAGTGTTCTGCTCTAGTCCATTTCACCATTATGCTCTTCTGGGTTTTGTGTCTGCTGCCCCTGTCTGCTCCTCCAACTGAATAAAATTTGTTTTCTATTGCAAAGCCCAAGGAGCAGGCAAGGACAACAGAGCTTTGCAATGGAAAGGGAATATCATTCATAGTTGGTCAAGTTATTCAAGTAAATGCTAAGTTGGTTCTTGTTGATCTAACTGAAATCATCCAGCCAACACAATTCCTAGTGTCAGCCTATGCAAAACACAGGCTCTAAGAGGTCATCAGAAGACCAATACTCTAGGGAAGCAACAACCCTCTGATATCCAATGCATGGCACCTCATGACACAGAAGAATAATACTCAGTGTGTGAAGGGAATTTATTAGAAAGCTACTAACTTATTTTAATTGGCTTTCATAAAGAGGCATTGCTGGAATGAAAAGTACTCATCAGCTTCTGCTTCTTTTCTGGAAATTTACCCCAGTAAGAATATCCAGGCAACTGGTTTCCTTGATGATTACCACAAATTGCCCTTTTGTAGCACAGTTTCTTCTTAACAATGCAAGTTACTGACACCTGTGGAAATGATAACACACTGGTTTCAGACCTCCTCCAGGACTATTAGTTTTTAATGAAGAATCAAGATACTAAAAGAGTGTCTCAGCACTAGAAGTTAAAAGTCCTGTTCTAGCCAGTTTAAAGTTAATTGAAAAAAAATCCAGAGACTGAGGAGGAACTGGCTGGGCTACTTAATCCTTTACTGTCACTGTCTAGGGTCAAAAATTGCTGTTCATGTGTTACCAGAATGTAAAAACAGCTGGAAAAGTAAATGAAATCTCAAAATACATGACTTGCCAAAAGATGCCAAGAGAAATTTCAAGAAAATCTATTGACTGCAGAAGTCTCAAAGTACAAAACCCTCCTCCATCTAATGAAAAAAAATCTATCAGTTCTTTCCTCCTTTTTATACCATGTGGCTTTAATAAATTCCAGGATGCTGGGGGGGAAGGGGGAACCATCCTCATGCACACACAGCTTCAAGCTTATCTTTCTGTAAAATAATGAATAATTTTAAATCCATCCCCTATAGCACGACCCAGCTACCCAGTCACAAGGTAGGGAGAGTGAATGGGTTTCCAGTACTTGATGGCTTCTTAATCATATTCTGTGCACAAGATGCCTTCAGAAATCTATTTTATTTTGTGTTGTGTTGTCTGTTCAGAATGAACTATTCATTCAGCACCAAATTAGTACCTGAGTGAGTAAGAGTCGCAAAACTCACTGAATACATCCATGCAGACACGTGAAGCAAAGAATCAATCAACATATTTTGCATGTTAAGTTCCTTATATGAATCTGGAACACAAACGTATTCATTATGTTGCTTCAGAAGCACAAGTAGAAACTTATATTTTCAAGTCACCAATTCTGTGGAAAAAAAAAAAAGAAAAAGCAAATATGTTAGCTCATATGCATACTCTATTTGTAGGATTACAGTCTTAGCTCTTAACCTGCACCTTTTCCAGTTATATTTCAAGTAAAAAATGTATTTCAAGAACAAAAATTAATTAACTGGTTTTCTACAATTATTCTACTTTTGCTCCAATCTAATTCTTTATTCTTACCAAAATTTTGATCAGATTTACATTACTTGCATTTGAGATACTAATAATAGCTCATAGACTGGAAGAACTTGACAGTGGAGACAAGTCTCATGTAAGGCATGCAAAGTCATTTCTAAACAGACTGCAGCCCATCCCAGGCTAAGTGGCAGTGTATGGGCTATATCACTATCCCATCTTCACTTAAACAGAAAAATGGAAAGGTATGAGCTCTGCCTGAAATCATAAAACTGAGAATTGCACGACTATATCCTTTAATACTGATTTTGGTTAAAAGTTGTAGAGAGCGACTCACCTAAACCAGAGCTGTAAGTAGACTCCTGGGAGTTTTCTCTGTAGAGCTGCTTCATGCCATTGCTTTTTCCAGCAGAAGCCAAGCAGGAGCAAGTCAAGACAGGTCACCTCTTGCCCCAGGGCTGCTGTTCTCCCTTTCGCATGTCAAACACCTGAAGGCCCCCAATGAACTTACTGACAGGGGCAGCACTTCAATGACAAGTCATGTTACTCTGCTTAAGGGAGCTCAGAAGATCAATAGGGTCTAAAAGTTGGATGAAAGAGAGTGGATTTAGGTTAGATATTAGGAAAAAAATTCTTCGCTATGAGGGTGGTGAGACACGGGCACAGGTTGCCCTGAGCAGCTGTGGCTGCTCCATCCCTGAAAGTGTTCAAGGCCAGGTTGGACGGGGCTTGAAGCAACCCAGTCTAGTGGAAGGTGTCCCTGCCCATGGCAGGGGGTTTGGAACTAGATAAGCTTTAATGTCCCCTCAAACCTAAACCATGCTATGATGCTATGATTCTATGATTCTATAACAGAAGGGAGGAAAGGTTGTTAGGGAGAGAAGTACCTGGCAGAGTGAGGAGGAGGGTGAGGGAGCAACTGCTGAAATACTCCTGTACTTTGTGGATTTTGAAGATGCTCATCAGCCAGGGAGGGCTGAACATGGCACACAAGCTTTACATGCTTGTATTTCCTTTCCTATAAAGCCAGAATTTATGCAATTGGTGAGTGTCTTTTGGGTTCACAGTATATTTTTATTTTGCCTTTTTCCCCTGAGATTATAAACAGCTTATAGAAGTCTTAAACTGAGTCAAACAGGATTTGGATGCAGAGAATGCATCAAATTACCCAGAATAAAAAGATAATTATACTTTAGCTGAAGGATCAAAGTATCATAAAAATATCTCTGTATGTGTGTGTGTGGTGCATGTGTGCGTGTGGTGCATGTGTGCATATCTATACGTATATATACATACACAACCATATTCATCTTATAAGCCCTTCAGTGAGTCTCGGAGGTTAACAACACTGTGAACACATCACAAAAAGCAGTCTTGGAGCTGTGGATGTCATTTGCCCATCCTACTTAATATACATTCAGTGATGCTTTCTGTGTTTATCAACTTAAAGGAGTGGTATGTGACATTAAAAAAAGTGAGATTATAGAAAAAAAGAAACAACCTGAACCACTGCATGATTATTTTCTAGAAGGAAAGGAATAAAACACTGCAAGCAGCTTTTTCCCTCATGAGGGTTTCTTCAATGTCCTTGAACTGGCAGGGGGACCAGCCTTGTCACAGCGCAGTGCAGCATATTCCATCCCCAGACAGAACCCGCCCAAGGAAAACATGCTGCCTTGGAGGGTCCTGGCCTCATTGTACTTACTTGCTGCAAGAGGCCAGCATAGTGGTCAAGAGACATGGTAGTTCCAGGTTTATGGAAGAAACACTGTTCAGGTAGATAGTTTAAATTCTAGAGTAAGGCCCTGAGGAACCTACTTCATGGAGCAGGGGTGAATGTAATCAGAACACTTGAATTGTATCCCCATGGATTTGGTTTCAGTTGTTTGCAACCTCTAATTTCTCATGCCAGTTTTCTTACTATCCTAAGGAGTTTCTGTACGTAACTACCCATCTCAAGACATCACTTCATGTCATTTATTTGATCTCATACCTTCAGAAATGCAGTGCCTATACCAATAGCGTTCACTGTATAAATTTTAAATTAAACTGGTCATGTTTAACATCCTGGGGTCGTAGTGGCAGTTGATCTGAGACCTGTGTACAAGCACCATAGGGCTGTGCTTGCTGTGTTCTTCCATTATGTCAAGGGGTGAGGTGGGCACTTCTCTCAGGAGGTTTTCTGCCTGCAGTTTCTCAGGTCCCCTCTCCCACTGCAAATTCCCACTGGTATTAAGCCTGGAGAGCTGCTTCTTCCCAGTCTTTTCTGCTCCACATATGCCTTAGAAAACCTGTAATGGAAAAGGCAAAGTGACTCCAAAATGAGTAAGTGCAGAGGGTTTGGTGGGGCAGCTGGGATGCACAGAGATTTCACCTAGAAAGCAGCTGTCCCTGATGGCTCTAACTCGTTTTGGGGTGTGTTGCAGAACAGACCTCACAACATCTGCTGCTCAGTCTTCTTGAGAAAGACATAATGTGTTTGTGTTGGATTTTAAAACCCTCATTGTCTTCACAGAATTTACGGAATCTCAACAAATACATCCACGAATGACATTGTACTACTATTTCATGTCATGATACAAAGCACAGGAAATGAAAACTTTATTAGACAATGCATCTTTTACTCCTGTATTACCCAAAAAAGTTAAGGAGATTGGAATGTTGAAGTTTAATGAGGTGATAAAAAATATTCAGGCTGTATTAGCCATTCCAGTATTACAGCACTGAAAACCTAACAACCACCATTAACTTTTATATGATGCATCATTTAATATGCAGCCAAAATGTCTGCAGAAGACTACTTTTTAAACAGCACACATTCTTAGTGAACCCTTGATGAACATTTTAACGGGGTGTCAGCACCACTCAGAAGAAACCAAAAGAATAGTGCTAAAACTCGCATAAAGCTCCACACCATTTTTTCTGCAAGTCTGTACTTATTACAGAAACCATTCCACATTTAAATATTCTAACAGCCCCTTTAAAATACCAGCAACTCCATTGAAACCATACTGCGATCCTTTCTTATAGACCTTTGCCAATGAGGTAGAACAGCATAGAAGCCTCTGGTCATCACGGAAGCAGCATTCAACCTGGTTCTGTGGAACACCTGACTGTGTGCTTAAGTTAACAAATAACTGAACTTAAAGCAGATATTCATGTGTGTACAGCAGTGGCTTTGTATAAATACCTGGGGATAGGACCAGTTGAGTAACTGCGCCTGGCACAAAGTAAATTTTACTGTCTTCTTGAAGCAACCTCCCATTTACAAACTGCCTCCTAGCAGTTCAATCTTGAAGATCAACACTTCAGCTCTACAGATGCCTCTGGGAGGAGGAGAAAAAATAGTAGTTTAAGTGTTCTTTTTCTATCCCTGCATGATCTAAACCAACAGACTTTCAAACTGTAAAATATTTGTCTGCAAAGAATGTAACCTGCTGTGGTGCTCACACAGGTATACTATGGGGCAGAGGAAGAGGAGGAGAAATACTTCTTGTATTTGGAGGAGAAAACCAAATACAGTTTGTAGTCATCTGCAGCTGCACTTCACAAAACTAGGTTATGTGACAGTAAGATAAACTCACGGATTGAGGTGCTAAGAGCAAAGGTGATGGGGGAAAATCCAGGATAAAAGCATGATAATATAAGGAAATTGTTGTGTTTTGGATTCAGTATGAGAACAATGCTGATAACACACCAATGTTTTAGTTGTTGCTCAGTAGCATTTACCCTGATAAAGGACTTTCTCAGTCTCATGCTCTGCCAGGGAGGAGGGGAAGCCGTGAGGAAGCAGAGGGACAGGACACCTGACCCAAACTGGCCAAAGGGGTATTCCATACCACAGCACATCATGCCCAGTATAGAAACTGGGGGAAGCCACCTGAAAGAGACCAGTTGCTGGTTGGGTTGGGCATCAGTCGGCAGGTGGTGAGCAATTGTATTGTGCACCATTTGTGTTTATTGGACTTTATTCCTCTCTCTCTTCTTGTTCACTCCCTATTCACTACATCATTACTATTATTATTAATGTCAATTATTAAAATGTTTTTATCTCAACCCATGGGTTTTATCTTTTTTTTATTTTCCTCCCCATCCCACTAAGGGGGTGTGTGTGTGAGTGAGGAGCTTTGTGGTACTATTAGTTACTGGCTGGGGTTAAACCACGACAGCATAGATTTAAAAATCTAGTTAGAGAGTCAGTAAAACAAGCTGGAGTATATAGCCTGCACTCAGGCAGCAGTAAACCTTAAATCCTATGTAAAATATTATTCTTTAAGGGACCTGAACACCACAGCAGCCTTGGTCATGGTTTGGCATGCTCACAGGTAAACAATGAGAACTACACTATTCCACCCAACCACCCTTTTCACTGAAGTACTGTATAATATATTAAAAATTATAAAAAGCCTGCATCACTGTGAAGGTGGAGGAAGAGCAGATCCTTCAATAAATGTTAAGTGTCCCAAAGAAACTCTTTTTAGTGTGTCAAGGCAAGAAAGTTTATGAGTATGTATAGTAAAAACTGGCAGGAGGCACTTTATTTCATGTTTCCATCTGCCAGTTGTATTTCATGAAATGGAAGATTGTCCTTTCACCCAATAAATTCACCTTTTTTACTGCAGAAATTTCCCATTAAATACTAATAACATTGTTTCAGGGGATCAACTAAAGGACATAACAGGCAATTAAACAGCTCCAATTATATCATAATTTTCTGTGTCGACTTATTTCAACAGATTACTGAATTTCTATTGAAATGGTATTCTGAAGGGGCTTAGCAATGTTTTAAGCATATGTTCCAGGGCTACAGCCCTGGCACTGAATACTAATAACACAATTTGAGCTGTGTGCTCTCACCTGTCACAGATATCATAGTTTCAGTTCATTTTCCATGAATTATTGAAATGAAGAATTATTTCCTGTTTTCTTTTTCAAATCAACGCTTACTACAAGCAGTGCTGGAGGGAGTAAAATCCAGGAAATGTGCTGCAGTAGATAAGAATTGAAAGCAGTGTGTTGGGGATGTTACCTGCATTTACATATTTGTATTTTATTAAGTAATTGAAAGAGTTTGTCCAAGTTCTACAACTCATGCAACATAAATAAATACAAACCAGATAACTGGAAGCAAAGTCTTTCATAGTAGCAACAATTCACACTGTCCTTACAGCAACTGCCTGGGCAGTTCTCCACTTTGTCTTGCAAGATTCTCACCACCCAACTCTTTAAAGGACAGTTCCAGCTCCCTGAAAATGGTATACAAGGTCTCCTTGGCGTTACAAGAGCATACATACATTAAAAGGTTAAATTTAATCTTAGGAATATGATTTGTGTATTGCACGGATTTCTGAATAGTGAGATATGAGGAAAAAACAGTGAATAATGCCTGTTTAATAGCCAGCATAAATTAGACCGTACACAGTTCTAGAGGCATTAAGTAGCTATTTTAAAGTATTCATGGTTTTAAATCACCTGGCTATGACTTGAAAAGGGAGCCCAAAGCTAAGTGTCTAGAGCAATACATAGTCATGTAAATCAGTGCCTTTTCCAGCTTGAGGCATGTTGAACAACCTGGATGTATGTGTGTAGGCTTTATATATGGATATGCAGAATATGAAGAGTTCAGAACAAAAACTTTCACTTTGCATGCTGCTCTTCTAGGCTACAGCATAGAAGAAGCCAAGAGGGAAAAGGTGTTAAGTCGTCCAATACTTGCTTGGTACTCCTGTCCAATGTGAAGAGTGTATCATGGGAGTTTGGATGGAGCTGGTTTAACATCAGTCTGGAGTACTCCATACTTCCCTCCAATATGCACCACAGCTTCTGAGCTCTCTATACTAGTAATACTTGGGCAGAATAAATCAAAATATGTTTTAAATTAGAAAAAAACGAACAATTTTTCCTTTAAAACAGATCTAATACAAATTTATTTTGGTATTACACCTGTGTACACCCTTAGGTATTTATAATATATTACACATACTTAAAGAAGTGTTGTATTCAAGATGTCCCAATCTCAAGTTAAAATTTTCAGAGGACATCAAACCAGTGAAGAACCAAAAACCTGAAAACAGAGCACGTTAAGGTGATACAGTGGTTTTCAGCAAAAACTTATCTTTTGCCACTCTTGACCACTAATTGTCTTTATTTCAGTTGTTTAGTTTAGTTCAGTGCTATAACTACATCATACAACATCCAGTAAAAAAAGGGAACTGGTTTTCCTCTCTCCATCCATCAAGAAGAACAAGATACTGGAAGTTCAGATACACTACCTCTAAAAATCTTGAAAGCCATGGCAACAGGGAATAAATGATTCAGTTCAATAAACAGCAGCAACATTTGTTTATTAAACAAAAATCATTAACTGTAAAACACGGTCTGATACACAGAAAAATGGGTTCATCCCATATTATTTATTGTAGTTACGTTTAATTAAAACATGACAGTTTGGTTTTCTCTACATTTAATTCCAGTTACTATTAAAAACCTTGATATAAGTTAATGAACATAATCAATAACAATTGCAGCTTCATCATGTCACACAAAAATTAAGCATATGAAAAGTGACTCTGTATTGGTTAACTGTGCATAAGTTATTCTCCGTTTTTGCAAAAGTTACACCATTTTTTTAGTACATAAACTGTACTTAATTCCAGTTCAGCATATTTAAATGGATGTTCCCCCACATGAATCAATATCTCTTATAGGAATTAGCCAGTAAATATAACTATATAACAAAGTTATTTAGTGTATCTAATACAAGTGGCTAATAACATATTTACTCAGATGCTCCTATAAATTATCATTAGAATGTGTGATTCTAGCATTTGATTTAAACCATTATACCCTGAACTGAAAGACAGTCAACCACTTAGGTATAGTTTTAGGAATTTTACTTATACCCATACTTCTTTGCTAGCTTTATTATTGTCTTACTTTTAGTGTATCCTATTTTTTAACTATGTGGACAGATAAGGATCCCAAAAAATCACAGTCTTACCCAGCTGAAAAGATTTTTAACATCTGTTCTAGGCTGCAATTAAACTATACGTGTTGATAAAACAAATCCATTTCTTAACACTCTCTGGATCAAGTATATTTTTTCCAGACTAGCCCACATCAGGATAAGAAAACTCTTTTAAGGCTTCCACAGTTTTCAAGAGTTTTTGTAGGCCTGAAATGCAGAATCTGTGCTTCTTTCATTTTTTTTTTCCCCCTACAGCCAGCATTTTTGGAAGCGGGTTTGCTTTAAATGTTTGTTTTCCTCTTTTTCTAAAAATACTATTCCCATTTTTCTCACCCCTCATTTACAAAATCTGACTCACCATCTTCGCACTCACTCATAACACAGCATGACAAAGAACTGCCAGCAGGAAACAAGGATTAAGGGCTTGCCTTTTCTCAACTTAGCAGAAGTGAATATTTCATTCTCTCACACCCAAAAAAACCCCTAAACATTTACTATACATTTTCCAAGGACACCAGAACATTTCATCAGGTATTTTAGACAACTATAAATACCTTGTGCTTTCCAAAACCAGTGGATATTTCTTCTCCTAAAGATATTCTGGGCTCTTGGTTAATTCTATATTTGGATACTGTTCAAAGAACCCTTTTGATTCCCTCTTTCAAAACAGAATAACTTGTTATAGAGCAAATGTTTGCCAAAGCCTCTATATTTAAGTGAAAACTGGATCTGAGTGCAAGAATCCATCCCAATACAACTCAGTGATTTGGGTTTCAAGGGATATTTTTGAAAGTTTCTTTTATATTTACGTAAAGAATCTGGGCCAAATTTATAGACCTTGTGGCTTAGAAAGACAAAACCAATGTGACTAGTTGAGACAGAAAATGCCTTTCTCTGGGAATCTAGAGAACACCTAAAGTTTGGCTCATAGACTTCATAATAATGGGGTGCATAGAAGAAACTTCAAGTAAATCTCACCCTCTGTAGCACAAAGGTGACACTACAGCTAACACTGCACATGATCTGGTTCTACTGGTAAAGTTAGTTGCTAACTGCAGACGGTTAACTGGGTAAAGTCCATATGACAGCAGTGAACCACAGGACCTGTGATGTAGGCTGAGTAGCATTACATAGCATCACACAGCAAAACATCTACATGAAATGATTACTCAATACACTCAAGCACTTTCCCATTTCTTTTCAACAGGAACAAATAAGGTCGGACTTTGGAAGATGTCAAACCAGTAATGAAAGAACAAATTTAAAAGATTTTCTCACAGAAGTCCCACTTACCTGTGAGATTTCTGTGTAAAAAACCATCTATCTATTAATATTCTACAGCAGGGAGTTTGGGATATTTGCAATCTTTGCAAACAGAACTCTATTCTTCACAGAGTGAAATCTAAAGAAATTCTCCAGTGACTGTAGTGGGCTTGGCTGGGAATACAGAATTGACCTAACAGAGTATCTTTCTGGAGGAGAACTGAAGATGGCTTTTGAAATTAAAATGGTGCCAAAAAGCCAATTTCAGATAGCCTATAAGTCTTTCCTTGCAAAGTCTAATAATTCTCCTGTCACTTTTTTAAACAGCTTTTGAATGTAGATTTAAACTGCCTCCTGAGCCTAAGGAGCAAGGTTCAGTTTGTAATACTTGGATATCTACTTCCCTATATCCCAAATATCTGTACAACTTGAATCTGCACTGCTTCTTACAGGGATTCTCCACACCAGAATAAGAGAGGTGCCTTGGCAGTTTGTGGGACAAATGAGCACTTGAACACATTGCACCAGTGCTGTTAAGATCTTTGACTTCATAAGTGCTGAGGTTGCACAAAATGATAACACTGCCACTTTATGATTTAGCAGCATCTGCAAACTTAATGTTCCACAATGCTATAAACGATACCTGCTACCAAAAATAACATTCACACAACAAGCCATGCAGAGGAAACATTTCCACAGGAAGTTTCTGACAATCCAATCACACTTTTGAATATTTCCCAACCTTGGAACCATGTTTTACTGCACAACCCTCCTTCTGTTTGGCGTTATCAGCCTGTGTCATTCCAGAAGTCATTGCTGATCTAGTGTGCTATTTGTTTGGTGACATGTGGTACTTCTGGGCAAACCCTTAAGTTGGGCTACTGCAGGCTACCAGAGTTCCCAGAGATCTTTACCATGTGAAATTACTCTATTTCCTGACCTGTTATGGTCAGTTGAATACCCAGGCTGCTGTTGCTGGTCCAGCTGAAATGTGCTCTGGATCCACAGCTTCCATGAGGTCCGAGATTGATAACAGAGACACATCTCAGCAGCACAGCAAACCCAGCTTAACAACACTTTTTTTTTCATTCTCCAGGGTCAAGTTTCGACCTCCACTGGCTCAGACTCCCAGACCTAACCCACAGCACTAAGTAGCTAGCAGGCTTGAAAACAGAGTCAGAATAGGAACCTTGCATTTTTATCTCATTTCCTAGCTCTCACAGATGGACACACTCCATTTGCTTACCCAACAGGGCTTCTTAATCCAGGAAGCATTCAGTCATTCGTGCTTCACCTTTGAGATGTAGAAGCTTGGCCCAATTTGTTTAGTTTAGTTCATTATTTATTTACTCTATGAGCTAACAAATTCTCCAAGTGGGCTTTACAGCATCTTATTACTAGAGGTACACAGAAGTAGTATATGCATAAATACAATTTTTCATATGTACCATTGAACCACAGGCAGCTTTGTCATGAGTCTTTCTTTTCAAACAAGATGCCAGTGTTACACTGTTAATGAGAAAGAAAATAATTTTCCTTTTTCCAATTTTTCTTGGTTTTGCAGAATTAATATGTTAGGATGAAGTAAAAGAACAGTCCTCTAAGCAGGTAGTAGGTTGTGGGACAATAAATTATGAAAACATTAGCCTAAGAAAATAATACTTAGAGCACAAGATGAAAAGTTGTTTTAATTTCCTATACCCAGGGATAATACTGCCAGTCCTCATTTTTGGACAGAAAAAAAAGAAACATGTGGCTGTTCGGGTTAGAAGGAAAAAAAGACTCTTCCAAAGTCAATATGCATTTCAGTTCTAGCCATATCAAATAAAAGTTAGTGATTTACTGTCAGTTTGATTTATGGTATGAGCAAGGTTCCACCAAATTACCAGTTCCTCGAACTATACTTTCCATTCCTCTCCTCCATGGTTCAAAGAGACATATAGCTCAAAGGAAGTGATATGGTGCCTAAAGGGACCTGGTGTAAGAAAAACCATGAGATAGCAGAGGACAATCTGCTAAGGAAGAAAAAAATGTAGCTTGGCAGGAAATGCCCAGAAAATGTGAAGCAAGGGAAGGCTGAATCAGAGTGGAAGCCAAGGCTGTATTTATGAAATCAAGCCTAAATTACGGTATAATGTTGTATCTTCCAAACCAAAGGAACAGCACACAAGGAGACTTGCTCAAAATAACCTTGCTGCTCTGTTTGTGACTTCCTCTCCTGAATCATCTACTATCCTGGGCTAGCGGGTAACCTACATATTAAACATACGCCCATGCATTGTAATTTAGAGCTATAGTTACATTCCTTTGAAGATTTATCACTGTTTGCTGTGAGAAGGATCTGCAACTAAAATCCATGTCAACAAGCAGAAGTCAAATGCAAGGATAAGGTCACATAGATATAGGAAAACATCTGCTCTATAGACTTTACAATGACACAATGTGTTGGAGAGGCAACTCTCTATTTCACTTTAATTTTAGAAAATCAAAGAAGTAGCAGTTACTGAAAAAACATAGCATGATTTAATAACACAGAGGTGGGAAAGAAGAAATTGTGTCTAAGGCAGCACTTAGAACAACACTTTGCCTGAAGCACATGCTTCAATTTCACAAACTTAACTGATATGAGAAAGTATTTAAAAGTAAATAAATGTTTACGTGGTGTTCTGAATCTAAGCAGATCCAAGCTGATAAACAAGGACCATGTTATCAAGATTTAAATCTTATAATCAAGATGATGGGGGTCTTAATTATAAGTAAATGGTGGGGTTCTAATTGTAAGTAATTTTATTTTACCTTCATGTAGCAGCCGGCAAAGGATTGCAAACAAGTCCATTTTCTATCTGCACAAGCAGCTTTTCATCATTATGCTGCATGCAGTCAGCAGTGGGGGATATGAGGACACTTAAGGTGTAAGAGGCATGCTACTGCAAGAGAGAAGAAAGATGGCAGAAGCCAATCAGCACAGGTGACAAACCTGTAGTGAAACTGCAACAGTAGCAGATTGGAAACCCAAAGCTAGGAGCAAAGCCAGATACAGCTCTCTATGAAAACCTAATAGCCCAGTGAAGACTTGCCCATGGTTCAGTTGGAGTTGAACAAACAACGTTCCCTGGTAGACAATGTAAACCTGAGAAAAACTGTAGTAGTATCATCTGCCTTTCCTTGAACTTTACAAATGGGTTTTCAACTTCCTCACTGTACTTATAATTTACAACCCTAACAGCTTTGTCTCTCTTACCCTTCCTTTTTTTCTTGCTAGTGAGGAATGAACTGTCTGTCTCCTCTTTCAGTTTTTGTTCACTCATACCCTTCTTGCAACACAATTTTGCAATGATTTATTATGCAATCCTATTCCAAACAGGTGTCTGTTTTCTGGCTCCCTCTGCAAACTTAGTTCCAGAGACCAGATGGTAATAGTTAGCTGCCTTCTGCACCTGCATGGCAGAGAGTAGATCTGAAGAACCTCTTCTGGATGTTGAGTAGCTCAGAGCAATATTTAGATGACTTTGTGGTAACACACAAGTAGCCGACTGTATCCAGCTTGGCACTGCCACTGTGATGATCATTAGTGGAGCTGAATTTAAGACAGAAAATGTTTTTGGGAAACTAAGATAAGGCAGGATGATTTGGTTCATCATCAGCCAAAAAGGCACCCCAGGAGAACCAGCGTGAATGGACAATACCCACCCAGGTCTTTTCTGTTGTGATTCAGGAATTCTGGCAGCAGCCACATGAATAGACTCATTTTCTGTATTTCAGACCACATCCAGCTGTCAGGATTCAGCTGAGGATTTGGGGATTTCTTAATTAAATACATTAAAGCAGAATTAGTTTTCTAAACATGCATAAGGTTCAATTGGTTACCAGACCAATCTAATCTATAATGCTCTGATGCGTTATAGATTATATATAGGAGAAGGAAGGTGTGGGAGAGATGGATTTGAAGCCTGATTTTTTTGCAAGTGATAAACAGCCCAAGAACTAGTGAGCTAAAAAGAGAAGGAGTGAGAGATGAGAGGTGACAGTTAAAAAGGAAATTAGAGAACATTCTGCAAATCCATGCAGCATAAATGTTACTGCAAGAAACAAGTGAACAGTAAGAAAAACCTGGAAATAATTATTAGAAAATTCATTCCAGGGAAAATCTGTATACTCTAGAAAACGTTCATTTATTCAATAGCTGATTCTAGACATTCACTGAGATATGAACTGAGGCAGAACATTTGGCTTTGACTCCAGTGCACATCAATAGCAGCTCTGGGCATCAGGTCAGGCATTTGCCTTCAGGCCAGAAGAGTCAGGCTCACAGGTTTGGGTAAATCTCATCTCTAAACCTGATTAACAGGGTTCTCAGAAAAAACTCTGACCTTCACAGGCAGACACTTTTTTCTCTGCAGAGGCCTTTGCCAGCTTTTGTGTGCTGAACACAGGGTCTATGAGCCCACTCAGAGGGTTAGCTTCTTGGTGGGGTTTCTGCTCGTGGGTGTTTTTTGCCATATTGTACAGCATGTTGGGGGCCAGGCTGGATATCTTACTGGGTTCTCAAGGTCAGTGGTTAGAGGCTTTGGGTACTTTTCCCAGAAGAATAGTAAGACTACAGCAACATCAGGATGCCAGCAGCTCTCTGGACAGCATGAAGGACAGCTCTTCTCTGGGACATATTTTTTAATTAAGAAGAGGTATCCAGCAGAAAAACTGACAAGTAAATAGAAGTACATGATCATTCATATCTCTAAGACACTACAAACCACCAATAGCTACACACACACTGGCAAAAGTACTCACAGATCCATTAATGCAGGGTTGAACTTTATATCTCAAAGGGCAACTCCATAAAAGCAGGTATTTTCTCCTGACTATTACACTTTAGAAATTCACTGTGAAAATAATAACTCTTTAGATATTTGAGACTCACATTATTCAGTGGGAGAAAATAAATCTCTTTAAGAGTCCTGTTAGCAGAGGGGAATTATAACTCTTTAGAGGTATTACTGATTTCAATATTAATAACACTATTCTGTAAATCTATTTTTCTAATCAGTTTCTGAATCTGTGATCAAAATTTCAAGCCAGGTTGTTTTTTTTTCCAGACCTCATCATTTTCTAATTCCAGGGAGAGAAGACTCTAACAACCTTTCTTCAAATCCCTGTTAAGAATCACCTCATGTACAGAAAAAATAAGTGCCTTGTAAAGACTGATAGGCTTAAAGAGTCTTTCCTCTATTAAAGTTTCTTATCTTGATATTACTCTATATCATAGAGGAACTAAAAGCCCATCACTCTAATACCATTTTAGTAGAAACAAGTAATTTCACTCAAAAGTTTTCTTACATACTCTAGAATATATGCATCTTTCCCTTTTTGTTATATGTAAAACTAAAGGTTATTTTTAACCCACCTTTCACTTCATTTTCACATCTGCATCCTAAGACTCCTGTTTTGGTTTTGGAGGTTTTTTTAATGTTCTTTTGATGCCAGTAAGCATGGCTTGAGAGTAGATACTGCCCAAAAGAGATTTGGTCTTCCTGGAATTTATGCAATATGTTATTGGAAAGGCCTGGATACTAATGTGATGAGTGGGCTACAAGAATCTGTACAGACTAGAAATAGAACTAGCAAACGTGTTGTCTCAGACTCTTGGGAAAGGAGCAAGAGTAAAATGAAATTACTTGAAATGTTTTTCTTTTGCCTTGTTCTTGTGCTGTTATGCAATAAACTGGATCTGAGGGTTCTTGGTTTCATGAGAAACACACAGCTGTGAGTAAGATCACACGTTTGGTCACGGGTTAAACCAAAGGGCAATTTTGCCAACTGCTGTTAGGAAGCTGTCAGCAGAAGCTTTGGGAAGGACTATGAGGGTAAGGGAAATAGCCTCTGCATTGTATTTTCAGTACCTCCAATGAACAGGAATCTGGAAATGTTTCTGCATTTAAGAGCCACTCCCATGAAACTGCCTAATTTCATGAACCTTTGTATAAATTTACTTACAGCAGACAGTGACTTTTTGTTAGGCACTATGGGAAATATTAAATATCAGAATCATACAAGATAACACCTGTTAAGTATCTGAGATAGCTCCTCTTATTCCAGCTGTGTATTGATATGCTTTCTCTGTGTGCGACCCTGATGTGAAGTGTCCAGTGGTAATTTTCCACTTTGCGGCATTTGTTTCAATTTTAGATAAACAAGCAATATAAAGGTGTACGTAATTGCCCCTCTTTTGCTGGGCTGCTTGTGTAGAAGGAAAACAAGGAGGTCATCAACATTTAGTAAAAGAGTTGCAGGGTAGAAGGCAATAAAGTTATAATGGAGCTTGAAAGAGTCCTTAACTTTCAGCCAGGAGCTCCAGGGGAAGAAAATAATCCTTCTCTAGATTTAGTTCACCTTCATGTATCAGCCAGCAATGGATTGCAAGATGTGAATAGATTATTTCCTTCCCCTCCCTAAACTTCAGTCACTGTCTTTCACCTCTTCCACATTACATTTATGAAAAGCTAAGATCCAAGGATTCGGCATTCACAAGGAGGAAGTATAAAACAGCAGAAGGTATTTATCCCTCCAGTTTTGAACTGCAGAGGATGGATTAGGACCACAAGCCAGAGGCACACCTGACAGAGTTATCTTTAGGCTAATGCTCTGAAGAGCCAAGGGACATTAAAGTTGGTGACACGTACCCCTGCCCCTCTCCTCCCTCCTAGCCACTGATCACTTCCCCACCCATCCCAGGTGGGATCTTACTAGCCATCAGTTGCTTTGTTTCCCCACTGCTATAGCCCCCTTCCTCAGCCAACAGACTCCTGAGCCCCAGCCATCCCTGCTCCCCACCCTGGTTATCACCATGTTTTGGCTACAAGGGAAATCAGTCTGAAAAATGATGCATGAGAGGTGGGGGAGAGCACTCACAGTGCTGCCAAGTCTTTGGATACAATGCAGACCAAAAAGTATTTTCCCCATGGTGATTTGGGGCCAGAGCTTGCTTCTGGCTGAACTAATATCAAATGAGACCAATTCGGCTCGTATTAGCAGAGCTGCTCCAGATTGACTCTGGTAGAACCAGAAGCAAAATTCAGGGCCATGTTTACTTTTCTGGCTGAAATGATTAATTATTCAGAAACAAGTCTATCACAGGCAGAGCATTTCCTTCAATTAATTCAAATTAACATTTTGTTTACAGCACAGAGTAAGCCTTTTCCTTTTCGTAGTTCAAAGTGAACCCTGGGGGCTCTAAATATGCCTCCTGGTGATTTAATTAAAAGATAAATATGAATTTAAAAAAAAGGAAAAGTACAGAAAGAAGGAAAAGCTACAATTAAAAAAGCAGTAGCCATGAGGAAAAGGAATCCACTATATAAGAAATGAATAGGAAGACAGAAGTAATTAACATAAAGTATATGAATTACAACAAAAATTAAATGAAAGAAAACAGCTTCTGAGTGCAAAGAGGTATAAAAGAGTGAACAATGCACAGTGAATATATTGTTTTGAACACAAAGATTACATGAGTAAAGTGCAGGCCAGATTCACAAGGGCTTGTGGTTGATTTTGTAGGCTGTAGGAGCAGAGCTGTAGTTCCCAGAATGGTTGCTGCTCCCCAGGATGTAGGACTTTAACATATAAGTCCCACCATATTTGGGAGTAACATGCTAATGAAAGCAAGGTTCATAACAAGAAGTAGGGTCACAGCTGAAGAACATTTGGAAGCCAGTGTGAGACCCTGGGTGGAGCAAGTAGTAGCTAAGCTGATGCACATACTAGGTGCACAAAAGCCATATTGCTTGGTCTCTACCACACCCTCATAGCAGCAAAAGTGGAGCAGTGTAGATCACAGAACATAGGAGATAAGATGGAGAAATGTTATCTGAGTGAAAGCTACAGTGTATATCCTGATCCCAAAGTCTATCCTTCAGGCACTGCGCATGGCATAGGTCAATCAATGATCACAAAAGGGCTTCACAACTTACTTGCTGAGTTCCATGTGGCTGTGAACTAGCAGAAACCATAAGTGGCACCAGCCTTACACAAGGGTGCTGAGCCAAGGCCACTGTTGTGCTGCCTGCAGGGCTTGCCCACACCACAAGAGCTGTTGCCTGTACCAGCAGAGGGATGTGGGCAGAGTCCCTCTGCTTCTGCCTCTGCTCCCTGGAGAGCTCCAGGTGCTCCATCATGAAGCATTTTCTTGTTGCCATCGCTCCAGCACTGCAGTGATGGGGCTGCTGAGCTGGCCAGCTTCCAGTTCTTTCTGGAATGTAATTATAATTGCCTGTAATTTCAAATTACTACAGAAAATTGTGGTTCTGCTGATGATACAGGTATGAAGTGCTCTCCTAGCTCACATTCTTTTAACTGCTTAGTGTAAAGATTTGGAAAAAAATCTCCAAACCCAACAATACCGGGTTCAGATCTATTTAAAACCTGAAGTCTTGTTATTTCCTATTGACCACTGAGTGTTCTCAAAAACCTGTTCCTCTTAACAGCTCCCAAGGATACCACTCCCTCACATCTTGTCTCTTTTTTCCCCAGTCACCAGACCCTAAAGTATCTTTTTAGCTTCACTTTGCAAGAATGATAGTGGTCGAAAATGGACAATCCTCAATTTCTAATTTTCACACCAGTGGTAGTAACAACTACAGACTCAGTCTGAATTCAAGAGGCTATGACAGAAATATGTTTTGTCTTCCTGCATGATATTTTATGCTAGTTGAACTAAATAATGAATTGCAATTTAAAACTAAAAATGGAAGAGAATGGATATACTGTCAATATTAAATTACAGTCGTGAACCTGGCATGTAAGCCCCTGACATTGAATTAATCTCTTTAACTACATTCACTGATTTTTAAGGATGGTGGTTTTCCATCCATTCTCATGTCTATTGAAGACATTCGCTATATCCAGAGCACATTGTTGAGCTCTGCTGGGAGTGGGGTTTTTTTGAGATTAGCTGCTTTACATACAACATGAGTAAAATAAAGGGGTCTTGATGAGAAACCTGGTGTATTTCTGGTCCAGTTAACTATCCACTGACTACATAGTCTGTAATGGGTTTTGGATTAGGTCATTTAGCAAGATGGTTTTCTGATCATAGGAAATAACAGTAGGAAAAGCCCACCTAGCTGAACACTCCCTTCTCTAAAACATTCTTCCACAAGGGCACTCATAGCTTCCATTAACACCAGGGGAAGTTAAACACATATGGATACAACTACATGGCCTGAAAAACTGTAACATGCATCTACACCCACACATACACTTATACAAGAATATACACTCTTCACACCTCCACCCAGAAAATGGAAACTTTGCAACACGAGGATATTAAAAATTATAACTGATGTTGTCAGAAACTCCAGGCAATATTTAATTCTCCAGCTCTTGGAAGAGAGGGTTAGGAAACAGTTTTATAACTTGGGTGGGAAGAAACTGGAGGATTGAAATAAAGATTCCGGGCTGATGAAACAGCTCAGCATTTCTGAGTTCCTGTCTCACTGGTTATGATGTGGTTCCTCTCACAAGTATCCCAGCTGAAGCTCACGAAGGCAGCAATAAGTCTCAAAGCCTTGGGGTTGTTGCCAAGAAAAGTGAAGTGTTCTTAGCTAGGAAATGAGGGAATGTGGCTGTCTCTAGTGTTCATGTCTTTAGTCTCACTGCTGCTCCTCACTGCTGTGACTGCAGGAGTTAGGGACATGTGTGGCTGTAGCTGAGAAAGTCAAAGGTTGGGGGTCATTTTGAAGAGATTGGTTTGGGCATGAGAGAATACTACAAATGCAGGTCTCAGATTTAACTGATAGAAAATTACTCCCCGAACAGCCTAAAACTGAGTTTTCAACAAAGAAATGCTTTTGTGGGGGGAGGAGAGGGTCAATTTTTTTCACTGAAAGTGTCACTTTTTCATCCAATAAACAAACTCTTAAAACCTGAATATTTCGATAGAAAATGAACTGTAGTTCAAGAAAATGGCCATTCCAGTGCTTTGAGCTCTCAGCTCTTCAGTCGCAATACATTTCTCAGACATCCTTTGAGATCTTTTAAAACACATGCTCTTTTTTCCTAAAAACTAGGCAGTGTTACATGAAAGAATTTTTTTTTTTCTAAAACTTTGACCTATGGGCAGTATAGTAGGGTTTTAGGTACCTGAAACAGGACTCTGATAAGAGCCATCAAAATATTTTAGCTTTCCACCAGAAGGCTAGATGAACAGCTACAACACAGTACCACAGAACTGCTCAAAGGTTTTTGCTAACTGATAATATAAAGATCAGAACCAGTCTGCCTATAATCATATTCAAAGGAGAAGATACACATCAAATACAGATAGGGTGAAAAAACTCTAGGCAGTATAAGTAGAAGCCACAAAGCCTGAAGCAGTTTTTGATACCTTTCACCTCCACAAAATTTTCTTGCCTTCAGAATTCTTAGATGCTGCAACCTCATGGAAATATCTATTTTCAAACACATATTTACATATCTACCCTGCCAAAGGTAATGTTAAGGTTCAAAAAGAAATGGAAAATCATCCAAGGTTGAATTCATTGCTGCTCTGTTGCTGGCATGAAGAAGATTTCTGGGTTTTGTCATTGATTGTTGTACTGGTTTTGGCTGGGATAGAGTCAATTTTCTTGACAGCATCTAGCATGGGGATATGCTCTGGATTTGTGCTGTAAAAAGTGTTGATAACACAGGGATATTTTAGTTCCTGTGATTACGCAGGGATATTTTAGTTCCTGTTGAGCAGTGCTTACACAGAGTCAAGGCCTTTTCTGCTCCTCACAGCACCCCACCAGGTAGTAGGCTGGGGGTGCACAGGGAGGGGACACAGCTGGGATAGCTGACTCCAACTGACCAAATGTATGTTCCAAACCAAATGGTGTCATGCTCAGCATATAAAGCTGGGGGAAGAAGAAAGAGGGATAACATTCAGAGTGATGTTGCTTGTCTTCCCAAGTAACTATTAAGTGATGGAGCCCTGCTTTCCTGGAGATGGCTGAACACCTACCTGCCCTGGGAAGTGGTGAATGAATTCCTTGTTCTACACCTACCTGCCCTGGGAAGTGGTGAATGAAGTCCTTGTTCTGCTTTGCTTGAGTGTACAGCTTCTGCTTTACCTGTTAGACGTCTTTATATAGACCCAGGAGTTTTCTCATTTTTCCAATTCTCTCCCCCATCCCACCAGGGAAGAGTGAGCAAGTGGCTGTGTGGGGCTTAGTTGCCAGCTGGGGTTAAACCACAGTGAGTGTGTAGATCTTTGTCAGAAAAATGATACTTATCTTGAAGAATCAAGGTATCACTAAATACCACCCTTGCTTTTCTTTGAGCTTCCTTCCCCTGCAAAAAAGCTATGGGATTAGAGACAAGAAAAAGTTCAAGGAATCTTCATAATATGTCCATGATATAAATCATTTATAGTGTAGTAGAAATGAATGCTGTAAAAATTGCATACGCATGATGTATGGGGATACTGTTAAGTTTTGTTCTTGTCTCTGGTGGCAATGCAAAGTAGTCAAACTGCCTGACTCTTCTCAAAATGATTCATTCTATTTAACTGTCTCTGAAAGCAATTGTGTGGCAGGACATGCATAATAGGTATTTCTGCATTCAACAAAATCATACATATACATTACCTAAAATGCAAACGTGCACCAGCCAAGCAAGACTAACAATGATTAATCATATTCTAATTTCCATCTATCTTTCAAGTTAATGTGGTGGTGACATTGCTATTATCTCAAATTGAGCTAAGTCCACAATGCTGCCTGCGGTGATTATTGATGGGCCATGGCTTGATAAATTTTTTAGCTGTTTATAAGGCCCGGCACCACCTGAATTCTAATAACACTCTACCTGTCTCAAATCTCCTTATCCTTACATGGGCAGGCAACAGCAGTTCACAAGACTATTTTATGAAATCTGATTCATGAGACAGACATAGCCAAAGCAGCTCAGGGCAGAAATCTACTCAGTAGAAATACCATCACTCTCCCCCATAGGTAATCTAATTGATATCATCTTGAAGAGGACTACTTATGATTACTATGTGCAAATCTTTGTCTCAGTGTTCTAAAATCACTTTAATGCTTTCCACTGTCTTCTCAGCACCTGGACAGAAAGAGAGACAGTGAGATGTTCTGCCACTTAACTGGCTGCTATGTTTGAGTCCCAGCACAGTGAGACCAAGTTTCCTTGGTCTGAGTAGTTGTAACACTGTCCTGCTTTTTTACCCACTTTGAGAGCTCTCTGGTAGCTTTCTGCAGAAATGCAGTGTCTCAGCGCAAGCCCATCAGATTCCCAGCACAGGTGTTGACCTCCTGGGCCACTCTGTAGCTTAAGCAAATCCCTTGCTGGAGTTCTACTTCCAGTCATCTCTGCAGAGAGGTATGGGCATTAAAGCAAATAGGCTGAGTGGTTCTGCGGAAGTTTGGAAACATGTTTATGCCTAGTTTCAGCAGATACTGCTGAGTAGGTCTCCTTTTGGGCTCCCACAGCTCTTGAGCAACACATTTTGTGCTGACCACATAACATGCCGCAGGCGTCTTCTTCCCCTGTGAGCTCCCCTGCAAATTCCCTTGCAAATTTAAGAATTAACTTCTTTATTTCCTGTCTCTGCAAGAAAAGTCAGAGGCCACGTAAACAACTTGCCAACGGTCAGGGTCCACAGCTTTATACAGTAAGTATGTAGGCAGCCTGCATACCTAGATAAAAATTAAGAGGAGCTTATATATGTGCCCAAGTTGCATCAGCACACGGCAGATTTTTGGAGTGGAGAATTGTCCTGAGGCAATTCAGCTTACTTCTGTGACTCAAAGTATTGTGGGAAAGTATTATATCATCCTTCCCATGCGTTTGTATTTTTTCTGAGGCCTTTCTAGGGGGCAGGATATCAGACAAGTCTGGCCTGATGCAACTGTTCTTCATCCACTACTGTCCTGTGGGCTGGGGGCATATGGTTTCCTCTGGCTCTCCTATGGGAAATAACCAGATGATCACTGCAGGTCCCTTTCAGCTGAAATAGTCTAGTCTAGTCTTGTCTAAAAAGGTGCCTGGGCTGCAAACTGATGTTTGTCCCTGTCTGCAGTTCCCCTGGCTGATTTCCTTGCAGTATCTTGCCCCCCAGACCTTGTCACCACAGAGCAGGGCGTTACTAACACCTCTTCTTTCTCCTTGACAGAGAACCTGTTCTCCCAATTCATATGCTTTGAGGCCAAATGAATTCAGTTTCAGACATCAGGCTACCTCCATCAGAAATGAAAATGTAGGCACGCAATAATCCTATGTAGCATTCAGTCCCAAAGTCAGATGGCAGCTTCAAACAGCCATTCGTGGCATATCATTTTCATAATATCATGCAGACCTCATAAGACACTTTCCAAATTGTAATAATTTCTTTTTTTATGCCAAGGGAGCTTAAGAGTTACACCCCACTGTAAAGCTTAGCTTGTAATACTAAAAAGCATTTTATCTCCCCTGCTTTATAGGAACAAATTGAGTATGCCACATTTCCCAGCAACAGAAGCTGACTCCAGCCAGAAAAATGAAGTATGTCTTTAGTAAAAATAGTATTTTCCCTTTGCTCTTCATTAACTATGTGAATCCTAACCAACCCTCCAAAGAGTCCAGCGGTTTGTGTAAAATGGGGCAGTGATTGCGATTTGAACTCTCTTTCTACACAGCTGGAGAACATCTTTTTTCCTCACCCAAAAAAAGAAAAGAAAAATATCAGAAATGTCATCTCAGTTCTCCCACTATTTGCTTCATCAATCATTCCCGTTTGTGATAACACTAGCTGACTTCTTCACTGAGGTTCAAACAACAGTGATCAACTAATTTCATTATTTACAATGAAGATATAAGCTGCACTTTGCTCAGATGACAGGATATGAAGTATTTATTTAGCCTTCTAACATCTATAATGCCATGATGGCATAGGACCAGCATGGACAAGTATATGTGACCCCAGTTCCTGGCACAAAAGTAAAAACTGTCAGGGGATGGAAAAGAGTGTTGCCAGAATGCACTCCTCTCCAATAAAGAGATCTTGCCAGCATGGGGGTTTTTAAAGTGGCTCTGAAAAAGAAAATATGTTTCTGAAAATGACTGGAGGGAAGAGGTAATATTAATTTTTCTATTACATTTTGATCTACTACTCTTTACAAGAAAGCGTTTAGTTCCTAAGTTTTCATTTGTAATCAGCTTCTGGTTTAGATCCGTTCAAAATTAGCCTGTATTTGTGTGAGCTACTGTGGTACATAACAGAGGTGGCAATCTTGATCCCCTTGTACTGCGTGTGTACACAGAGCACAGTGCTCAGTGAAGGATACTGTCCGTATTTCTTGGTGCACAGGGGAAGAAAAGGGCATGAAGACACTGCACTACAGTTCCTCTGCCAAGAATGAGGTGCAAATATTTAAAAAATGGACCAAACTCAAAACAAGTTTTTAAATATACTTTAGAAATATTTTGTTATGATCACTGCCTTTTTAGGATATCTTTTCTTCCAGAATTTGTCACTCCACTAACATTTTTAAAGAATATTTTTGCATTTTTTCACAAGTTATGGTTAATATATATATTAAGGTATACTTTCAACCACTGCTGAAATTAGGAGAATGTCTAGTTGAGGTAGAGATGTCCTCCTAAGGTAACTTTTCTTTACTGACTAGCACTGAACTGAATTTTAATGCCGAGTGTAATGTAAAATGAAAAAAGATTAATTCTAATGACTTTTTTTCCAAAATGAAAATATGTACATCTGCAAGTGTCACATTTCTCTCAGTCTAGATGGTTTCCAAAACTAAACAAACTGTTTCACACAGAATCTGCTCTGAGTTTCAAAGACAGTTATGAAGAACAGAGCAGAGAACTAGATACTATATAGTTTTGCACAGAGCTGGTTGAACACTCTCTAAGAAAAAGAAATCTATGTCATAAAGGATTTCTGTCCATGAAAAAGGTATAAGTTTCTGACCATTTCTGAATTTTCACTGTCCCCCAGACAATTGCTAACCTTAATATGCTGATATTGCTGGATGGGTGTTTTTTTCCTAAGCATGTTTTAACAATGCCACTCAGCATTCTGATAGGCAAATAAAGCTCTAGACACAACCTGATAGAGTGAGATAAAGCAACATATACAGCATCACTTGCTCATCCCCTTAAAGACAGTTTTGTACCTGAGCAAATATTTCTCCACAGCCAAATCATTTAACCTACCAGAATTCAAATTTCCCCTGTCTCCAGAACAGCTAATAATGTAGCTAATGCAAAATCATTTTCACTAACCACATTAACACTTCAATTTGGCTTCTGAATAGGCTGAGATAGTTATGTGTGAGCTTCCAAAAATTGATATTTATTACTATAAAACAATATTTGCATTCCATGAGGCAATTGCCTTAACTTGAACTGGATACAATTATCAAATATGGCCATTAGCAAACACAACTAAAAGTAATGATGTTAATATGAACTGAGACAATAAACTCTATGTTTGACAGCCACTGTGCTATTTAAAACTATTTTCTTTTCTGAAAGATAACAATGCCACATGAAGATGCAAGGTCTTTTCTCTGTGGTGACATTAGTGTGAAGCGGGAGTTCAGATTCCAGACTTCTCATCACCACCTTCCTAGAGTTATTTATGATCATTGGAAAATTCAGGACCTCTGGAGGTCATCTTGCCCAATTTCCTCCTTAGGTAGTGTCAGTTATGAATTAAATCAGACCAGGTCATTCAGGGGTTTATCATGTTTTGTCCTACATTGATTAAGTATAGTGCGTATAAACTTAAAGAAGAAATTAACCTAATAGAAACATCAGTTTCTAGTACACTAAAAAAACCTCAGACACAGCAAATCCTGCCAAAAATTTTGAAAACATCAATTCATATTAGAAAGGAATGTTTTTTTTGTGGCTGCTGCCTGTGAAATCATTTTGTGGTGATGCCAATTGCTGTTAACCTCCCTGGCAGCAAAGGCAGATCCTTTGCTCTCTAGGACCGGAGGCGAAGATTTTAATTGTTCCTCCTAGGCTGTCCTAGACAAGGTGCAGTTTATTAGTGTGTTTCTAGGGAAAACAACTTGAATGAAGCTTATGAAAAGAGAATGAAAGGAGAAAATTGCATCAGAAGTGCAGCACTTTGAAAACTTCTAACAGCATGAATTCAGTGTACGACAGTCCTGATACTATTCAAGTCTACACAGATTAGGGATGGACCAGATTCAAAACACAGAATCCCCACCTTGCTCATTTTGTGGTTCTGAAATATGGTTCATGGGGTTATGAAAAATGGACCTGTGCAGATTTGGGGCTAGAGGGGTTTCTAGGACATGCCCCCTTTCCTATCTTGGCCAGAACTGGCCAGCACTGGCCAATCTTGCAAAGCCAGCAACAACAGAAAGGTTTAGTTTCTGGCACTGTGAACTGAGAACTTAGCAGGCTCAGTTATGGGATATCAGTAACCTAACTCAAACCCTGAATTTCCACTTTTATCTCTCATTTGCCCTCAGCCTTAAAGCCAAATGCCTGTCCAGCTCTAATCCAAGTGAAAATTGTATCCCTCTTCTAAACTTTTCAGTATTTTATCCACTCCTGAAATCCCCTCTACAAAGTTGTAGCTTCCTAAATTTGCAGCAATGCCATTGCTTAAAATGTGTTAGATATCTGCCATTCAATCCTTCAGGGTAAGCAGACTACAGCGTTCACCCTGGGGTTTACAGACACAGCCTTCTTTTGTCTGCCTTTAGTGCAGTCCCACAGCTTTGCACAGCTCCAGCAAGGATGCAGCATGTCCCAGCTAATGGTTCCTCCTTTCCTGCATTTCACTACAAGTGGTAAATATGGAAGTCTCCTCACTGAGAGTGTTGTGTCTGTACTGTAACAGGGCATAAAAGTAAGTCTTCCTTCAGCCTGAAACATTTCTTTCTGGCACAATAATGCATCTAAAAGTCAGGCTTTCAGAGCCCCGTAAAAAGCATGTTTGTGGTTATTGCAGTTTTCCTGCAGTACCTACAGATGCACAGTTAGTCCTGATTGTTCACACACCACACTAACCTGTGTGCAAATGCTTGCCTTGGGGAAACAGTGTGCATCACCCACCCTGTATTCTGCTGGTGTGTCTGACCAGTGAGAACCACCCACATCGCCACTGAGCAAAGAGATAAAATCCCCTGCTGTTCCCCTTTCCCTTGTTCCCAGGGCAGGAGCACCCAGGCATGAGAAGCTCTTCAAAAGCTCTCAGCAGAAATGGCAACATTAGCAGAGAGCAGCTTTCGGGCCATCCAGCTATGCACTTTCTGAAGCATCAAGCACTCCTCTGGTGAGAAGTGGGAAGAACAGTGCCACACTTTTCTCCTCAGCACATCCATATAATAGAGGAAGAGATTTTCCTGTTAGCTCTCACTTCACTTACTTGACAGGCTGCAGCTGTGGTAATGAGTTGATTCCAAGGTGAAAGAGGTGCCTAAGAGCTTTTGAAAATCTCAGCGAGTGCTTATCTGCACACCTTTAAATACGTGGCCCAAGGTCATGGGGCCACCAAGCCAAGAGAATTCCTCTCTGGAGGTCACCTCTGAACCACACGCATCAAGTAAGCACCTTTTCTGGGGAGGTATGTGAATGAGTGCTGTGCACTGTTAGGGTGAAACCATGGTGATCCTGGAAAAAGGAAAAAGCCCTGTCCTACAGCAACCGCCAGCTCCTCATTTCATTTTGTGTTAGAAAACACGTATTCTTCTAGCTGGGGAAAATAGAAAGCAGTGTGGTAGTAGAAATGAGAAATAAATTGTGTGCATTTGTCAAAATGTGAAGCTTTCTGTTTCCTTGGAAACTGAACATTTTGTGGGTTTCTGGCATTGTACTAAGCAGAGACTGGCTGAGACCTGTGTATGTATGTACATGGCCACAAAGGCCAGGCTCTCTTGGCTGAAGCTTTCAGTATCTACCACATGTTTGCTAAAACACAGCTAAAAGAATTTCTCTGTCTGGGCAATTCAGAGACAATAATGGTGGGAAATCTTTTTTCAGCAAAAATAAGTGCAGCTACAGGAAGAGAAAATGATTTGAAATCATCTCTGCTTAGTCATCTATGAACGTTGTCTTTCTTCTATTGCAGAATGGAACTACGGTCAGAATCCAGTTTTGGTAGTTTCATGATCCTCCTCTAAGTGGTCAAAATACCAGCCAATCCTTCTCCTTTCATCTCTGGACAGAAACAAAACCTAACACCTAGTAATTACAGCATAACCATACTGCACGTAAGTAAGACAAAAAGTTAATCTCATTAAAGCAATATTTAAGAAACTAGCAAATTGTAAAATCTTCAAAGTCAGGGACAGGACCTGAAAGGCTCACAGAAATAGCACCCTGCCACCCTTTAGCTCCCCAGGGCTTGCAAACTCATAGCATTTTCCTTATAAATCCCCTTCACTTCCAGTTATCGAACAAGACGAATCTAGCCTACGGATTAAGAATTTGCTCAGAACTACTTCTCCCTCTAAGGCCATAACACCTCAAAGCTGTCAGCAACACTTGTCACCAAATATTCACTACACTCAGAGCTAGAAATACATTCAGCTTTAACAAGGGCCAGCAGCAGTTTGGGAACATTTCTCTTGGCGCAAGAGCATTTTTCCCCAGCAGCTGTGCAGCCCAAGGTGTCAAATAGTTTTTCCAGGCACCATGTTAAAACCTGAAAAATACAATTTTGATTTCCATTCGTTTCGGTGCATCGCTCCACCGTGCAGTGTTTCAGCTTGGTCTGCAGGAAGACTGCGAGTTGGAGGTTTCAGTAAAATTAAGATTTAAAGCCTGAGGGGCAAAGCATATAGTTAAAGGATGCGACAAGGGAATCATATACTCAGTATAGAGGAAAAAAGCCAAAACAAAATTACTTTCTGTTCTCCTTTTCACCAAGGTATGCATGTCCCAGTCCTTAGCATGTTATTTCTGGCCAAGAGGTTTGTCACTGCTCCCCCCAGGGGCAGAAAGGATGTCTGTTCACAATAGCCACAATAGTCTGGGTGTAAAGATTTTAGGGGAAAAATAATGAAAATTCTTTCAAACCCAATCCAAACATAACTGACACCTGTTACACTACATGTAGGAGAGAGAGGGACTCCAGCTTCCAGCTGCAAAACTGGAGAACAGATGTTTCAGCTGTAGCATGGACACAGGTGTGAGGGCTTAAAACTGGAAAACAATAAAGGCAACATTCATCCAAGTAAATTGGGAGTAAGGGGGGAAGGGTAGATAGGCAATAGATTTCTGACATCCTCGAAAATTCTTGCAAATGACACTGCGTCTATCAGGTCTTAAAAATGAGTTACTACATTTTCACAAATCAACTTACCACCATTTTGAGGGTGATCTATTATTGCTAGCTTATGGTAGCTAACTTAAAGATGCTAACCTACCATGATTTATCAAAAGCTGGGGCCTGTGCTCTGGGATTACCACACAGCTCTGCCTGTCCAGCCAGACCAACCAATGCTTCATGTAGTCACAGTTCCCCTCCTTCTGGACAGATATCACCTGAGTGGTCTGTCAGGAGCTATGTGAGAAGGAAGACTTGGTGACAGCTCTAACACCTGAGAATAAGAAATCTATGAAGTTTTTCACACCCTCTCCCCTTCCACCAAAACCCAGCCAGACCACAGCTAGGAGGAACTATGACTTTATTTAATCAATGGCTTTCAGCTGGATTTCATTTCTAAGGCTGGCCTCTCTAGGGGTTGAACTAGAAATGGGTTTGGAAATCAAAGTGAAGAGAACTGAGTAGATCCCTGTAATGACAGAGAAGGTGATTGTCACCAAGCCCCAGAGGTGAGCAATGCTCAGAGGTATTTGTCACACAGGAGGAGCAGTTCAACTAAGCCAAGTGCAAGGTCCTACA
>NW_009943177.1:0-1307 GCF_000696875.1 Nestor notabilis
GGACACGGGGACATGGACATGGGGACACGGGCACACGGGCACGGGGACACGGGGACATGGACATGGGGACACGGGGACATGGGGACACAGGGACATGGGGATGGGGACATGAGGACACAGGGACATGGGGATATGGACATGGGGACAGAGGGATATGGGTGTGGACATGGACATAGAGACACGGGGACATGGACATAGAGACACAGGGACATGGGCACACACATGGATATAGGTATGGACATGGACACGGGGACATGAGGACATGGGTGTGGACATGGACATGGGGACATGGGGACACAGGGACATGGGGCACATGGACATGGGTACGGACATGGGGATATGGACATGGACATGGGGATACAGGGACATGGGTATGGACATGGACATGCGGACACAGGGATGGGGACACATGGACATGGGGATATGGACATAGGGACACAGGGACATGGCGACACAGAGACGTGGGGGCACATGGACATGGGTACGGACATGGGGATATGGACATGGACATGGGGATACAGGGACATGGGGACACACAGGGACATGGGTATGGACATGGACATGGGGACACAGGGATGGGGACACATGGACATGGGTATGGACATGGGGATATGGACATGGGGACACAAACATGGACATGGGCGTATGGGCATCAGGACATGGATACACAGGGACATGGGCATTGAGACATGGATATATGGACACATGAACACAAACATATGGGTTCATGGGGACAGAGGGTCATGGACACACGGGGACACAGACACATGGACACATGTATATACGGATACATGGACATGGACACACAGACACACAGATACATGAACACGCGAACACACAGGGACATGGGGACATGGACACATGGATACATGGGCACATGGGCGCACGTCTCCCATGGGACAAGGACCCCTGGGAACAGGGACCCTCAGGCACAGGGACCCCCCCAAAGCACAGGGACATCTGACAAAGGGACCCCCGACAAAGGGACCCCCAACAAAGGGACAGGGGCACCCAAGAGACAGAGACCCCCCCAACAAAGAGCTCTTCAGGCACAGGGACCCCAAAGCAAAGTGACCCCCAACAAAGGGACTTCATGGCACAGGGACCCCCATGGGACAGAGCCCCCCATCCCCATCGGGTCCCCCCCGTGGCACCCGCTGGCAGGGGGGGCTGTGTCCCATTAAGGAAATGAGGGATTGAGGGCGGGGTGGGATCAGTCACCCCCAATTAGTGGGGACATGGGACGGGGGGGGCACATCCACATGTGTGTGTGTCCTGTGTCCCTGTGTCCTGTGTCACAGCAGAGC
>NW_009943177.1:1552-1820 GCF_000696875.1 Nestor notabilis
AGCGAGAGGGGATGAGGGGCATGGTGTGAGCAGAGGGGACATGATGTGCCTATGAGGTCCCCAGACCCATAGCCATGGGGCTGCAGGGATATGGGGTGGAGGCGGCAAGGACATGAAGGGACATGGGGTGGAAACGGCAGGGGCAGGGGTGACCTAGGGCGGGCAGAAGGGACATGGAGTGTCTACAAGGTCCCCAAACCCTGACCTTCATAGGGCTTCACGGACATGAGGTGGGGATGGCAGGGACAGGAGAGGACACAGGGACACG
>NW_009943178.1:0-33131 GCF_000696875.1 Nestor notabilis
GTCCAGGTCCCTCTGGATGGCATCCCTTCAGACAGACCTTAAAAGAAGAGATCCATTGGATGTGAAAGAATAGAAACAACAGTGCCAGAACAGTCCTCTTCACCAAGCCTGCCACTGCAAGTGAATGCTGGTTTCTGAATGAGTAGAACCTACCTATCACTTTGTCAACTTCCGAAAAGTTTTGTAGATGAATGGATTTTCTTCTGGCTTTGTCACTTCTATGTGACTGTGCTTTTGTTTGAACTTGTCAGCTGCTGTTTTGTTGGCATTCTCTACAGAGTGCAGGTCTGTGGCTGGAAAGTCCTGTTTCGGACTGTATGAGGGAAAGGAATGAGAATTTGGTACCAGTTTTGAAAGCAAAAAGTGGAGGCAATGATTGATTTGGATTTGCAGTGTTAGATTTTGATTCCGTATCCTCAGGCCAGCTCTTACTGACTTCCTGACATACCAGAAATTTTAATGGTTTTTCAAAGCTTTGCAATAGCTGAAATATATTTTTAAGGCATAAAAGACATAAATTTTCACAGCTGTTCACAGTAAAATTGGACCTGAACTACCAAGTCGAAGAGTTTCAATCTGGCGGTCTGGCTTTGGGCCCCTCTATTGCAGAAATATTAATTAAGCTAGCTTTTCAGCTCTGCAATGTAGGGAACATGATGTTTTGACTCCTCATGTTAATCTATTCTTCTTTTCCATGGAAAACCAGCCAAAACAGAAGCCACAGTTCCCTCTTAGAGATGCAGTTTACTTACATCCCAGAAATCTTGTCCAGTGCATCAAGAGTGGCATTCATTTGGGCGGTCAGGACTGAGAACCAACAGAACAGGGAAACTGGTAGCATATCCCCAGTGCAGGATGTTGAGATCACTGTTTTTAAAGTATTTTGCACTGTTCTGTATTAAGGAATTCTACACTTTAAAGACATGCAAAAGGAGAGTAGTGCACAGCTGCTGTGACCATTACTTGAAAATGGATAGTAATCTACCTATCTGTAGACCTTTTTCATATTTTTTAAAAATGGAAATAATTTGTAAGCATGCACACAACTTCCATGGACTTCAAAATTGGAAGTGCTTTCTCCACTGAAGAGCAGCAGTTTCACTTGGGAATTGAGAAGAAATTCAGCTCAGTTCAGTGGAATGGAATATCGAGTCATAGAATGGTTAGGGTTAGAAAGGACCTTAAGATCATCTAAATATGTATTTCATAGTTATGGCTATTACGAGGTAACAGCCTCAAGCTGCACCAGGGGAGGTTTAGACTGGATATTAAGAAAACTTTCTTAACAGAGAGGGTGAATCAACCTAGTTGATTCTATGAGTCTATGTCCCATACTGAAAATTGCTTAATTCCAGCCCAGTGCCCTGAAACATGATGCTTGAGATGTGAAAACGGATAGTTAAGCTATAGAGAATGAGAACTCTGTAGCTCAGTGAATCCATTTACATTGGAAGCTCAGACAAAGTTTGGTAATCATTAGTCTGTGAAATGTTGGAGTGTCATAAAAAAACCCTGCTCAGTGCCCATGGCTTAAACACATTGAGAATGAAGCAGTTTGTTGATTTATTAAAGACATAACTAGAAATCAGTGAACTATATATTTAGGATCAACATCAGCGATGGAAGAGAGAAACCAGAACACTAGATGCTTAAGGAATGTTAAGAAACACCTACAAATTTCAAATGCAGTTCTGTAACTAATTCCGAAAAGCTGGAATCGCACAGACATGCACATGTATGCACTCACAAATACATGCACACATTTCCTCTCACAGCCGGGGTTGGTTACAAGCATGAATAGCCTCTTCTGTGGATCTGGGTTCCCCTCTAGTGGACGTGCGGGTGCTTTAGCTGTTGAGTGTACCCACGGAGCATCTGTGCACTGGGGAGCAGGAGCCCCACAGGCTCACACAGGCACCCCTCAGGTGTGGGTTCTTAGATGTTGCAACTGGTAACTATCAGGTAAAACATTATTGCATGGAAAATCCAGACGCTCTCAAGTGGAATTTGTTACAAAGTGTCTCTTCTAAGTATTCTCTTTGAAGTGTCAGCTAATGACTCCATGCAGAGATTTGCAGTGCGTTTTAATCGTTGCATTCACCTGAAAAGTTATATCAAACAATGTTTGCTAACAGTACCCATAGCTGAATTGTAACAAACTTTGGAATAGATGGTGAACTGATTCTTTGAGCTTTTTTTTTGGAGCTATTACAGGCTGAATTGGAGGGGGATTTTCTGTTGTGGACAATTAATTCCACATCTCTTTATTTTGGGGGTCAATGCACCTTCCTTTGAAGCTGGAGGGCTGCTCTAGCATGTACTGAATAAACCACTGGGTTTAGAGAATACTGCAGCTGCTTTGTTTCTAACGTTATACAGGAACTGGTGAGGTCAAAAATATTACCAGCTAATCCTGACTAGGAATACATTAGAAACTAAAGATACAAAAAGCAACCTGAAGTTTATTTTAATGTAGGTAAGCATGCTCCTTTCAAGAAAAGTGTGATTTTTCTTTACTTAAATGCATGCTTGAAAATTGCATTAAAAACCATTGCAGCTGCCATCCTTAATCAAGAGTACAAATAATGTGCCTTATGCAGATCATGTGAATTTGTGTTTTGCTACTGCCTTATATTTGCTTTTATGGGAAACCGCAGAAAGGAGAGTCAGAAAGATGACTCAGGACTAGTTGCTGGATAATATCAAACAGCATTTAACAGCTAGCATTTTGGTTTAAGCAGAAGTATGGAATAGAAGTCCCAGTTATTTTCTTGTATGCTGCTTCTGCATTAGCGATCATCAGAACCTAGTGCAGCCCTGAAAGCTCTCTGAGGCAGAGGTATGGCTATCCCTACGAGCTGTGTTTGTTTGTGCCACATAGCAGTATGTGGGATTGCAGGTTAGAGGACAGAAGTGCCAGAACTTTCTTTGTATTGTTTGTTAGTATTGGAGTATCATCTAGAAACTTAACACCTCCAAAAAATTGCCCCACTGGCATTATAAATAAGTAGCTTTGCAGCTTTGGTAATTGCCACTTAATGTGCTGAACTGCGCCTGGTGTTTAAATGAGACTGGAATTTAGCCTTTTGGTTAGCTTTGAGGCACATTGGCTTATTACTGATCAGTCAGGAAGCTTCTGTGATGATTATAGATCCTATAGCTGGTCTTACTTGAGTCTTACTTTCCTTAAATTCCATAGTATCAATCTATGGAATTTACCATACATTAAATATCACCAAATTGTGGTTTGTGGTTAGTTTGATTTCTTTTGGTTTCATTTGGGGTTTTAGGGTGGTTTTTGTTGTTGTTGCTTTGGTGTGGTTTGTTTGTCTGTGGTGTTGTCCTCACTGTACCTGTTCTGCTCTTTGGTCTGTCTGCTATAGGCATAAATACAAAAGATGTGGGAAATTTAGGCGTGCCTAGAGTGTGAAAACTTTAGACATCATGTGTCACACCTTATCATACCTTGCTTACTTCCTCTTTTGAAAGCATCTGCTTTATTACTTTTTTATGGAACCATTGGTAGTGATTTGGTGGAGTTGTATTTTGTGCTTATTGTCAACAGTCCCCTAAGGAAGAGGCATACCGTTTATAGAACTTAAGCTTTTTGAAAAGGCATTTCCTTTTTGCATTTCTGTGGTCTGGGATCTGTGGACACATCAGGTTCCTGAGTTTACAGTGTAACTGAGCACAGTAACTGTGCTGCCACTGCTTTCAGATAGATGAAATAGGTTTGACAAAGTTCGGGCTTAATTTGTCAAGATTAGTACCATATATCATAGAATGAGGATCTAATAGTTGCTCTAACTGCACGATTTTTTTTGACAAGGTTAGATGGAATAAAGCATCATTAATTATAGACTTAAATGTATTAAAGTTTTTTGCCTTGAAGTAGTGTCTGGAGTGTTTTACGTGTTTTATGATTGCAAATTCTTTGACCTTTAAAACAGAACAGAAAGTCCTGGAGATTATCATGAAGAGTTCATATAAAACAATTTTGTGCATCGTTTCAATGTGTCTTACTAAATATTTTAGTATTGCTAGTGACCACGTGACCTGTCACAAAGCAGGTAGTAATTTCAGCATTAAATATTAACTGCTTCAGTAGCAACTGACTGTTTGACTCAGTGAGCTATGAGAGAATGTATTTAGTTACAGTTTCATTTCCTAACTCTAAATGAGCTGCTGCACTGTTAATTTGTCTTTTTTTATTCCCTATCTCTTTATGGAACCCATTTCTGAGTAAAGAGCAACCCTAGTGTTCTTACAGTGGTGCTGAAACAATTTCAAGTACAACTGAAAGCTTCATTTCCAGGATGGCAAAACATGATCTTCTTTCCAGTGGAACATCTATATTTAAAGCAAGCCACTTCACCATGTAGCTTTATATACTGACCCTTAAAATGTGGATTCGTGAAAACGTGTTAGTATTTTCCTGATTATGTTTTTTTCTTCGAAGCTTAATTCTGAAAACCTTTCTATATTTTCTAAATTTGAAGAAACAGAAAGGGGGGAAGAGCAGAGGAAATAGTAGAGGAATGTGTGGTAAAGGCAATTTGTTAAAATACTGTGATGTATGCTGCGCTTTGTCTCATTTTGTGCTCAGTGTTTTTGTAGTGGTAAAATGAGACTTTTTAGCAGAAATACAATTTTCTTAGAGTCTTGATTGCCATTTGGTCAGGATTGACATTCAGAAGAGATTGTTTCCACTGCGTGTTAAAATCAAGGATGGTGGGTTTTTTCCTTCCCCAGTGTCTTCACAGGGACATGGATTAAGCAGTAAGCCCCAGTTCAGAATTCTGACTTGGTGGAGTTTGTGAAGTTTTAAAATTACTTCCAAGTTTTATTTTAAGCATGTGTTAGTGCTTTGCTGAAACATAATGACAGGTCTCTTTATTTTACTTTTCTCTAAGATTCATTTTACAGTTATCTGTCTAGAACAGAGACAGAAAATAACCACAATGCAGGGCACTTCAGTGTCCTTGAATACATGTTTTTATAAGAGTATCAATAGAATTTTTCAGCAACAGCTGAGTGGGAAGAGAATATATTCTGAGCAATGCCAGTTAAAGCCAGTGTATTTATCTGCTGGTAGGTCTGACTGTAGAACTCAACTGTTGAGAGTCGTGATGGAGATATATATAGCTGAATCTTCCCATTGCCAAGAGGTATTAACACATGTTAAATTGAAAATGGACCAGTAAAGCCCGCTTGAGACAGTGTAGAAAAGCCGTCATTCCATAAGCATTCATGTTTATTTTTGCCAACTTGAAACATTAGATGGATGTGTTTTCTGACCAGTAGTCAGAGTTGAAAGTTATATGACCCAGTCCTCTGCTGTGCTCCCGCTCTTTTTTGATGAGTTAATGATGTCAGGAAGCCCTGAACTGGAAGATCTGGTCCTCTCAGAGTTCCCCAAGCATGTTAGAGCAATTCACAGCACACAAGAAACAGCAGTGTCCTTGATGTGTGCAGCTATTTATAAATCCTAGACAGTTCCTTGGAGCTAGTGGAAAGGGGATGTACACAGCTCGCATGGAACGCTTCTAAGTTAGGCCTGATTTTTTTTCGTGTTCTGTGGTTGCTTTGTCTGGGAGTGAACCTTATCATCTCTGACTGTGATTGCTTGCTGTAGTAGCTGTCAGCACAGGTAGGAAAGTCTTCTCTACGTGAAGAACTAATAGAAGCTTAAAATATCTTCGCAGTGAGTAGTGCTGATGTAGATCTCTCTCTCTCTCTCTTAAAATGACATGGTGAGATTAGTTTTTGGCATTTTCTTTCACCCTTGTTTGAACTACAATGTCCAGAAGTGATTAAACTGCATTGTGTTATGGCCTTAGGCTTAGAGTACTCAAGGAAGAAAGGTGATATTCCTGTTATAACAGCAATGCTTGTATTTTTACATGTTAATTTGTCCAAGATTTCAAGGCAGTCTACTGACATATTGTGACGTTTAGCCCTTGGACACCATCCTCATTTACACAGGTATCCACACCTTGATACTGTTAGAGGAAATAGAGGACTGCTCTGTAGGAGGCCATGATTGTATCAGAAATTGCGTGTAAGCCTTCAAAAGTATGAATATGATTCATTCAGTTCCATTTATCTAACTCAGCTGTTGGCTTTGGTGCCTTCTTTCGGTGCCTAGGTGGCTGAATATCACATTAGTTCATCTTTCCTTTTGAGTGTAGTGTTATGCGTGGTGCCCCTTTCCATTGTAGATTGTGATCTGTCACCAGACTTTGCAGATGCACTGCTAGTCACTGATTTAAATGTGGTACACTGTATTAATTTAACAAATATTAATGTGTAAATGAAATTGTTATGAAATATCTGCTTTTTTAATTGTAGTTACAGAAAACATTGGAAAGTGTTTTCCATGAAGTAATTCACAGAGGTATTCATAAGAGAGAATTATTTCATTAAACAATAGTACTAGCAGATAAGTTATAAATAAAGAGGCCAGAGGCAAACTTTTCTTTTTAAAGGTCTTTTAAAAGGTATTACTGGAATGATAGAGGAAAGACATTAGTTTGAAGTATTTCTGTATATAACCTTTATTCAGGTTTCACAGATTTTGGGTAGGCTGAAATATATAATTTGCTAAATGTTATCAATTATGACAAACATAGCAGTAATATAATTCACAACAATGTTATTTTGTGTTCTCTTTTAGAATAGTAGACTAGTAATAAACAGACCTATAGTTGGTTAAAATGCAACTAAATGTATTTTCAGGTTTTGTGATCTTTCAGAAATAGAAACAAATTATGCTTATTTTAGACATACAACGTGTTGGCATGCTGCTACCCTTCACAAGTAGATAAACATGTGCTTGATTTTCCTGAAATAATGAAATGCTTAAGAAGAAAATAACGAGTATTTGTATATTCCGTATCAGAAATAAGGGTCTCGAAAAGATTTATCTGCAGATTATTCTGGTTTGGGTGGGGGGGTTTTTTGTTTGTTTTTTTTTTGTTTTTTTACATTTCTTTCTGCTCTGATACCTATAAGAGAAAATCTGATGTGTGTCTACATTTTCTTCTAAATAAGTTTAATGCAAAAAGTTACAGTTCTTTTAGAACTTGGGCTGGAAAAGGCATTTCAGCATATGGCAAAGAATGTTTGAAACTGCCAAGAATGTGCAAATGTCTGTGAATGAATTAATAAACAGTAACTTCATCTAAATATTGGTAATACAGTCTTCGTGCAAGCCAAGGGAAGAGGGCTCAGTTATTACTTGAGCAATCACCAGAAAGGACATAGCAATGCTAGAGATACCTGATATCATAAAGCCTGCAGATGTCAGTGACTCCAAAGATGTCAGCACCCCTTTGAAGTATTACCTCCCCCCTTCCCTGCATATCCAGTAAGGGTGAGGGCTAACCATGCTGGCTTGGAACTAATGGCCACCTAAGCCTGATAAATTCTGAAATACAGATTTTAATCAAAGAATTCAGCCATTAGGATTGAGTGCATTTTGTGATGGGAAAGAATTATTTGTTTATGTATGTATTAATATACATGAAGTATAACATTATGTATAACATTATTTTTAGTCTGTTTCCCAGGATACATGTTTATTTTCTATTTTAATTATAACAAGTAAAGCAAATATGCTCATATACAGAATGCAGTATTTGATGCCCTTCTGTTCCAAGAGTTTCATCTTTCTCTGTCACTTAGGTGTTATCAGTTAATTATGACTCTAAGACAAATGATCTTGTTGGAAATGCTTCATCAGTATTTCTGGAGCCATTCCTCACCATGTAAAAAGGATTTCTTCCTCTGTTGTCTTTTGCATAAGTGGCCTGATTTTTATTTATTTATTTATTTATTTTAATGCAAGTATTCCTGTGTAAACATATTCTCATATTCTCTCTTCCTTCACTCTGAAGCTCTTGCATTTTTTTTTTGCAGCACGAGAATGGCAGGTGTGTGAATTGGCATGCTGAGGGAGTTTTTCCCTTCTAAAATCTGGTCCTAATCCCTTTGTTTCCAAGGCAACCCACATACTAGAACTGGGAGGAGCACAGAGTAATGGATATAGGAAAAGTTGATACTAATTCTTGGGAATGAGGAAATTTTTGTTGCAGGTCTGTACTCAACTGTATTCCTCTGATGAGGCTGGGAAGACGCATAGTTGGTCATTTCAGTTCTTGGCCTGAAAAACTGAGTGCACTTTCTTTCAGTGTTTTCAAGGGCTGGTGGGTTTTGGAACCAAAATTATCTGAAACTTATTGCTGAAAAGGAAGAGAGGTTCTATGCTCTAGGGACCTGGACCTGATGGAGGCTGGAGAACTTCTGCTGTGCTTCATATTCCTATGCCCTCTGACCTTCCGAGCAATGCCGTGCCAGTACAAGAAGGCTATTGACAGTTTGCATTTGTGCTGCTCTGAAACATCACAAAACCCTGTGTTTAAGCACAGATTAATTGAATAAAAATCAAAACTGCTAAAATAGCAGTAATAAATGTGGCACTCAGTAGTTTTCTATGGAAGTACAGAACTGGCAAATAAATCCTGATGAGTTTTCATACAGCTTGTGGAGTATAAGAACTTTGTTAATTTTAAGCATTTTAGTGTCCTACGTTGCATTTATATTGCCATGATGAGTGTTTTCATTTATGTTTGGAGATGACACTGTAGAAATAAACAGTATGATGGGGGAAGGGAGTAATAGCTAGATCCTTCTGTGGGGTAACACTTGAGGGTGGTGGTACTGCAGCGATCATGGGGAGTTTTATTTGTTTGGTTTTTAATTGTCTGCTGAACTAGAAGTTAGTATTTGGCAAAGAACTATACATGGATTTCCTAAAAATAAGAAATAAATACAGTGGTAACCCAGTGAAGCAATCTTCAGATTGCAACATGTTTTCCTTATTTTCACATTGCCCAGAGAAGCTAACCTGCCTTTCCAGTGAAATGGAAAAGTATTCTAAGCTAATCCGGGGGGAGGATGGGGGAAACAACGCAATCAATTTGCATTCAGTTGGTGTCTGAAACTCTTTCAGGCCAAAGCTCAAGCAGGATACATAGTTCAGCATGCAGGTGACAGGCTAAAAGGGAACATGTGACCTTCTGGAATGTATGTTGTCAACATTTGTGGCTGATAAGATGCAGAAAATTCAGACACATTTACCTTCTAATCAGGAAGAATGACTGTAGCAGAATCTAGAGGCCTTTGCATGAAATTCGGGAGAAATGACAAGGCAGAAATAAGGTATGTCTGTCATTTAAAATCCTTTTAAGAGGCGAAATGGATATTCACCTGGTTGCAGACGCTACACTGAGGCACTAGTTAGTGGAGTGGCAAAGTTTTTCTGTGTTTTTTTTAAATGAAAACCAAAATCATTAGCTGATGATGTGGGGTGGTATGTTTTAAGAGAGGGTATGCTTCCCCCTTCCCTAAATGAGCCTGAAATTATAGTCTTAGAGCCTATGTTTTGGAGCGCATGAAATCTGGAACCTGAGTCTCAATAGTGTGGTGCTATGGGATATGCACTACTTTGAGATAAACTTTGATGTATTTGTTGCTCTCCATAATTAGATGACTAGTTTTCTGGGGGGAAAAATGTCTTAAGCTGTAGGGAGTTCATGTTTAATGTCGAGAAAACCCCTATTCTGTCTTTAGTTTGTCAGCCATGACAGAGGCTGTCATGCACAGAGAAGCGTAAGTGCATCATAATTTTTATGATTTTTTTTTTAATGGACAATGTACAATGCTTTTGCCAGATGGTGTGAGCTATTCAAGAAATAGCTGCTCTCATCAACTTTAAGACAGCATAAAAACAACTACAGCCAGCATAGAATAAGTACATTCTATGTACAGAGCAGCCCAAGTCCTCTTCAGATTTTTCGGATCTTTCTTGTAGCATGGTTTACTTTTGGAAATAGTCTTGTCACAGTAACTGGTGATTTTAGGTATCCTAGCACCTTGAGAAGACTTACAGCACTAACTTTCTAAACACTATTAATATTTTTCTTGTCATTCTTGTGACTTTAAGTGACAACAGGTAAATGAATACATGTGGAAAGCTGGAAGTCTAGGTTTATATTCTTCTCTCTTATTTTATATTATTGAACGTTCAAAAAACAGGTCCATCAAATAAAAAATATCAAGGATGGTTGAAATAATAAAAGCACACATCCTCTGCAGAAACTCCTTCATATATCTGTGACTTTCACAGTTTGGAATGTGAGTAGTTGACTAGGTGAGGCAGGTCCCTATAAGAACTGCTTTTCAGGACACTATACAGCCTCAGGCTTTGAGTTCTTTTTGTATATCCTTAGTATGGTGGGCAGCTTTGACACTGGCTCTTCCAAAATGCTGGTTTATTTCACCTTAAATGCAGGGGTGAGTTTGGCTATAGAAACTGAAGAAAATGGGGAGATAAGTTCTGAGATCATCACAAGAATTTCATGGAGACAGCTGTGATTTGGTCTCAATAGGCATTGCCCAAGCAATTGTCCTTGTGTGTGCAACAATCAGTTGTTCAGTTTAAGGCCAAAACCACTTTTAACTTCTGGGAGATACAACATTGTAAAGTGGAGCCTATTGGGAAAAAACTAGAACTTAATAATAACTACTGTGTGGAGGCACTAGAGGACACCGCAGTAACAGGCAACACACTTAAACTTCCCTTCATGCCAGAGCATTGCTTTGCATATGTATTTATCTTGGTGTGGCAAGCTTGAAAAGTTGCTGTGCTATGGGACTTAAGACAGAAGTCTTCGAAGTGTATCATCATCTTCTGTCAAGATGGAAAATTGCCTCTTTGGCAATTGCAGTATTTATGGGGTAATTAACTTATCCACAGGATCATCCTTGAATTCCTTCTCTTCTATAATGTCTTTTGAGAGGACAGGCAAGTAATTCAAAGAGCAGAACTTATTTTTAGGTTTAGTCTGATCCTGAAATAAACCGAGAAGTCTGAGTAGTGCTACGATAAAGAGGGAGTAAAACAGAGACAGGAAATAGGGGGTCTTTGGTAATGAGTTCCAGCCACTCTTGAAACAGAAAGCCAGAGAAAGCATTACTTGCAAATAGTTTCTCAGTGACAGCTTAATAATTTTTAGCTTGCTATTCAACATTGAAAGGGAACAGTTTCTGCAGATATATACTATTCTTGAAAGATCCTTTTTTAAAGATCATTTAGCAAGTTATATTTTGACATTTTTAGCGTTGCATTGTTCTTCTTGCTAACCGATCTGTTTAAAAAACCCAGATGTTTGGGGGAGAGTCTGAAGTTTATACAGTCATGCGTTATATATACATCTGTGAGAAGCATTCGGGATAAGATTCTGGGACAGAGGCAGAAGATTTATCTTAAAATGTGAGCACGCTTTCGAGATTTTAGAAGTTGAGGGTTGAAAGGGGAAGAAGTCACAGCTATATCCTATAGAACAAAGCAGTGTTCTTGCTTCCAAAAGTTTCTTTTAACCCTGGGAATGTGACTGCTGAAATGGGCCCAAAGCATGGATGGTGAGATTGATATTTACAAGCATTTCACGTGGCTAAAGAGGGTAAGTGATCTGCTGGGCTTTGTTTTCTCTTTGTAAATGCACTTTAGAAATCTTAGTCAGAACTCTCAGCTTTGCAAAAGGAAACCTGCTGAGTGCCTCAAACATAAAATTTTGTAAATTTCCTTATGAGAAACAAATTAAAATAATAAACGTTTCTTCATGGAGGGGGAGGGGGCTGGGGGGGGGGGAGAGTCAGCTGTCTTTGTCTTTAAAAATGAAACTCTAGGATCAAACGTAGAACAAATGGCGATAGACTCTAGCAAATGCTAATGCTTTCCTGAGATTGTAATATAACGAAGCAAATCCTGCATGGGAATCTGGCAAAAAAAAAGGAGAATATGTTGTTTACCATAGTGTGGCTTAATCAATCCTTCATCAGGGTAACTGTATGAGACCTTTTAGGATGCCTTTGTTTTGGATAAAAAGGGTGGTACTTCTTTCCTCTGCATGTTACTCTGGTAAAATTATGCTTTTTAAAAAGACAGTGCTATTGAAATCCGAATGTTGTAATGAACTTGTCTGAATATGAATTAACTGCATGAGACTGTTTTTGTCTTCCTCTAAAAGAAAGAAGTAGGCTTGTGCAGTTGTCTCATCACCTTAGAAAAATTACTTTGTTTTTGTCAGCTTTTAGACTTTTCAGGTTCTGAGTATGTGTTTTCAATGTTTGGAATCCATTAATAGGATGTGAATAGATTCTCACAGTGGACTATTTTTAATTACAATATTAGTTGAATTATGTGTCATGTAAGCAGCACATTTTCTTGTTTACCTTTAAAATCAATTTTAACTTGTATGTAATTTTTTTTGCAAATTCTATGCACACCATTAATTTTAGTACTTCTGCAGGGCACTGGATTAAAAACACACATGGATAAATATGCACATGCACATGCACTCTGTTTTTCTTTTTATTAGCTGTATAAACAAAATGTAAGTAAATTCTTAAGTGAAATATGATTAAGGGCTTTGATTTGGGTAGTTTCTTGAATGAATATAAAATATTCATCAATAGTCTTTAAGAAAAGCTTGAGAGTCTTGAAGTTAATTTACAAAACATTTACATTGGGTTCTGGAAACTTACATTTCTGGAGTGTGGATGTGATTAAATAGAAAGTGAGTGGAATAGTGAAGGAGAAGAGACAGCAGGAAGTAGCAGTGGCTAATGTTATACTATGAGTTTGACCTGCGCTCTGTGCAGTTAAAGCTAAATAACATTTTACTGGGTTTTGAGATCACATATTAATATGTTATTTAAATAAGGTTTTGATTATGGTATGTCTGCCACCCTGCTTCCTGGTTTAAATCTAATTTCTAGAAGAGAAGTTTGCTAACAAAAGGCTAAGGTGTGCTGTTACCAGGTTGTGTGTCCCCAGATAACATAATGAGAAATGGCTCAAGAAATAGCTTCAGTGGAGAAAGCCTCACACTGAAATGTTCACGAGGGGTTAGCATAGGGTGTCTTCAGGAAGATTTTCAAGTACTGTGTTCAGAAAGGATACTGTGTTCAAACGTAGCACAGGCTTTTGAAGAAATTAGTAATTCTATTACTGTTGTTGCATCTGATCCTTTTACGTAAGGTACATAAAGGAGAATATCAGTACTGTTGCTTTCCCTTACAAGCACTTTAAGGGGGAGAGCACATGTGGGGGAGGGGAACTGAACATGATCTTGCGTTGTTCCCAGGAGAACTTAAGCAGTCTGCTCCCAAATTCCTTTGACAAGTGATGGAAAAGAAAAAAACAAAAAAGTTTAAACAATCTAAGTTGCTTATTTAATTCTCATGTTCAAGACTCCTAATGTCATGTGTTTGGCACTGGCTGTGATAGCATATAAAGATTTCAGGCCCTGCAGTCGTAAAGTGTTGCTTTTTGGCTGATAATGAAAGTATGAGCCCCTTCCAGAGTAGCAAATGGCACTTAACAGAGAGTAACTGCAACAGACTTCCATAAACCCTTGGCGAATTATGCCAAAGCTGGCTCAAATTTCATTGCTAGCAGAAATCAGGATCAGTTTTGATGTCGCAGTGGTTGACTAAGCTAGATTTGCATGGTATCTGTGGCTTGGACTGGGTTATAGCAGCAAACAGATACAAAAATCACGAGATCTGGGCAGGCAAAATGACAGATACAACAGCTATTTTCGTATGCTTAGAATAGAGGATCTGTTTTTAAGCAGTGGTCTTGTAACATGATGTGTACAGTGGCATCACAGCAACAAAGCAGTATTTAGATCAAATTGAAATAAGGTGTCACTACTCTTCAGCTCTTTCCACTGGACTTTCTTGATGTTAAAATGACTTGTGAAAATGCTGTGCCAAGAATGGCCATAGCTATGGACAGAGCAGACAGCAAAACCTAAGAGCGGATGCACAAAGTAAAGAAACAGTTGAGCCTTGTCGTAGTTGTATATGAGGCACAGTTAATGTGTTGTCCTTTGTTTACTGTTTTTTCTCCATTTTTTTGTCAGTAATAAAAAATATTAGTCTGCAGAGTATTTCTCACAAGAGAAAGAACTTTCTCTGAGAATTTCTTACCTAACATCAGAAAGACAAGATTCTGCAATGGGTACTTCATGGCACGTAATAGTTCGATGGCAATTTTAGAACTGTCCTGGTTGGTTTATCCTGTCTCAGAAGCTGACATAGGCACATAGTACCATAGCATGCAGTGTTAGAGGAGTTTGAAACAATGCTGATATTTGAGGATACCTTGTTAGTAAGACATAAAGCCTGGCTAAGGAGGTTGCAGGAATTAAGGGAGGTATGTCTCTCAGCAGTCTGTTTCTAGAATGATATGGAAAAGTTCTTGTGTATATAAAGTGCACTTTCACCATTACAGCTAAAGGCAGCAGCATAGTTCTCATGAAGTGGTTGATGAGCAGTCTGTGGGAACTCAACTGATGTTGAGTTCTTTTTCAGTGCCTGAGCATAAATGTGTCACTGTTAAGTTTTTGTGGCAAGCTAAGGAACCTGAGACACCCGCACACATACCTGAAGCTGAAAGGGGCTCATCTTTAGCAAACTTTCTCTGATTCTCCCAAGGGATTTGCTGTAGAGGGTTCACATACAATTTCATCCGTTGTCCCATTGCTTTATTCTTATCTTTCCATCTGGCCTTAATTGGAACACACCATTCCAAATGAAAACGGCAAATCCCCCATTTTGGTACATAGGCATGGAGGGTATAGCCACAAATTATTAACAAGCATCACAAATATAAATGCTAATATTTACTACAGACAGTATTATGGGCTCTCTAAGGATATTGTAAATTAACTGAGCTCTTTCTACTGCAGTGGATAGAGCATAGCAAAATGGAAGGTCTCATACCTCTGGAAAACTTTGTATGCTGTCTTATTTTGAAAGGGAGATGCCTTCACATGAAGTGGAGGCATCTGATTACTCTTGTAACTTGTTTTAGACTTACCTTTGATGCGCATGGAAATAGAGCTCATGGCTGACCTGAAACAGGTATACGTTTTTCTTAGGCTTTTCTTTCTTTTCTTCCAAATGCTACTGATAAGCTCTACTAGCAAGAGGTGGAGCAATCAAACCCATGCTATAGCCATTAAGCGCTTGATATTGAGGGTGAATCTTACGACTTCTTTGGGGATATCTTCCTTTAAGCAATGTAACTGTCTGAAGGAGAGAATAGGTATTAGAATTAGGAAAAAATATCAAAATAAAACGAAAGAATTTTGACTACTTGCATTTTAAGGACTACAGAAATTTACCTACCTGTCTTTACTTGATTTCAAACTATATGCTGGTAGCTTTTTCGAAGTGGCTGCCACTTTCACTTAACCAACAAGGAAAAACAGCAAATAGAAAATCCTGTTGTTGATTTATTGCCATCAGATGAAAGGCAAGAATTACAGATCCAGAAATCATGTTTCAGCCTTCTCCTCCTCCTCAAGTACACTCAGTGAATGTGTGTATATTCAGATGGGTGTGTATCTGAGGCAGCACTAACATGCCAAGAGATGAAATTTGTATTACATCCGTAGTCATATGCCAAAATAAAAATGTTTACTGTGTAGGCCACTTGCTCATCACTACGAAATAGCAACTATTGTGACTCATAACATCAATTCTGCTGACCCAAAGGAGTACTAAGAAATGGAAAGCCCACACTGTTCTAGATATTATCAATGCCAAATAGGCTGGAATAAGTCTACAGTGTATATTTTCTTGAGTTGAAATATAATACTACAGCCTGTTAACTGCTAGTAGTTTGCGGGAAAACTGACTGGTTGATCTCTGCAGGCTGTGCTCCTTGTTTTCAGCTTCTAACTACAACAGAACACAATACATCGAGCATGTCCCTAATCTTCCCCACTAATACCAGTATTCTAGTTGCCACAGGCATCTTACTCAATTATCTGTGGAACTGAAGGTGATTCATGTGACTGAGTAAGAAGAGAGGAAGGTTATAACATAATCTGTCTTCTGAAAGGCGGGTAACTTGTTGAAAAAGCTTACAAATCACCACTCTGACTGACTGCCAGTTTTCTCTTCCCAGCTCCTCCCCACTGAACAGCCCAGTATGAGATCCATGGCATTAATGACAGATTTCTGTGTAACTACTTGCTGATCAGCTTCAGTAGGGGTGGTTTTTGTTTTAAAATGAGTTGTATTGGAGATTCTTTGAGCTGAACAGACCATGAGAACATGAACTGGCTTGCATCCAACGTTATTATCTTGTATTTGTGCTTGCTGTAAGGAGCTTACTTTTACAGCCTATCGATGCAGCTAGAAGTTCTGTTATAGAAGCTTCCAGACAGAACATCCGTAGAGAAGCTCTCTACAATGGTTGTCATTTGTTCTGACAATAAACTGCATTCTGAATTGTGTCCTATTAAATAAATGCAGGAAAACATAACGCTTCTGCTTACCAGGCTTTGAGAAGGCTGGTGAAGATTAAGATAGTGAACTGTGTCACTTAAGCATTTCTTCCCTTTCTTGCCATGCCCTTTTATATTCTTGCTTATTATCCCCATTTTAAGTTAAAGCTGTTGAGTCATACTCTAAAGTCTCACTTTTTGTGTCATTTATTCTGGAGGAATATTTAAGCCTTTTTCTTGGAAAAGGGCTCTGTAACAACTGGATCATGTAAGTGATACTTCACGAAGTTTCCAGCAGCTACCAATACTATGTCCGGGTTGGAGTAAAGAGCACATTCCAGAGAAGAGATTTGAAAACTAAAGATGAAGAAGCTGAAGCAGGTGATTTCCTCCTCCCCACCCCTTTTTTTTCTCTAGAGCAGGGAGAAACAGTTGATTTGGAACTCTCTTCAGGAAACACTTTATGTTAATATCTGATGGGCATTAAACTATATCCAAAATCTCTATGGAGACTATAATACAGGTGCTTCAAGAAATTGCTTTGCAGCTCCCTTAGGCAAAGTATTTATGTGATACACTTGACTTTTCATCTGCAGTGGTACTATCATCAACATAGTTTCAACCATCTTGCCTTAGCATATCTTTCCTTCTACTTTGTTATCATGTGTTCTCATAAACTCTTTTACATGTTTTATGCGATCGCTCTCATTGTTTCATTGTAAGAAATATAATCAATATATTTAGCCCGTAATTTGTGGAGCCCGGGTAATAATTTTTGGTCTTTAAGGCTACATCTTCTGAAATAACATCTATCAGAAAATCTTGGTGATCCAGACTTTTGGTCATGTGGTTACCCGTGTCTAGTGTTTATTGTTTGTGAGCCCTTACACCAACTCAGGTTGTCCGTAGTCTTACTACTTTAGTGTTACAGGTCCTATATTCAGTTGTTGCCGATACATGTGATATCTAACTGTACTTGCTCAGTTTCCTCTCGGCACTGACTTTCCCAACTGCAAGAGAATGCACTCCAACCATCCACAGATGGCCTTGGTTCATATTACATTGTTTTATCTTGTCTTTATGTATGCCACAAAGATTTCCCAAGTCTTAAACAACTGCTGTGTGTCAATCAGACACTTTTATTTAGCAGGTTATTTTATGTCTACTGCCCTGTTCTTATCTGAGCGCTCTCTGACTGACCTATTGGCAGGGTTGATTTTCTTCTTTTTCCCCCTTTTCCGTTCACATGGATGTGATTCACTAAGTTTTACGTGGGCATTGAGTATTGGACTTCCAGCAGAGGATATTTCACAGTCACTCAGTGCAGCAGACATCATCAGAGGCTATACATTTGGTAAACGTGAGTGTAGTAAAATACGTTATTTGTAATTTGATGTTGACCTATTTCTTAATTACTGATTATATAAAATATTGAACTCTGTTTTGTATTCATAACAATTGGTTATGTAAAAATGTGCTGGCAGTAATTTAGCTCCCTGTGCCTGTAGGCTAGGGGGAGTGCTTACACAAATGGTTACAGGTATATTTCTTACATCTAGCCTAAGAAAATAGCAAATGATGGCAGGAGAGAGGGTGCAAAGTCTAGTTTTCTAGGCAGCGTTCATCACTAGGTTTTGTCACAAAGACAATCTTCTCCTGCCTAGCAGCATGCTGTTCTTCACTGAGAACTTGAGTGGTCTAGGTGCAGGAAAGTGAGAGGGCTGGAGCTCCTCTCCTATGAAGACAGGTGGAGAGAGTTGGGCTTGGTTGTTCATCCTGGACAAGGCTCCAGCAAGACCTTAAAGCAGCTTCCAGGGCCTAAAGGGGCTGACAAGAAATCTGGAGAGAGGCTTTTTACAAGGGTATGTAGGGACAGGACAAGAGGGAATGGGTTTAACCTGACAGAGGGGAGATTGAGGTGAGATATTAGGAAGAAGCTCTTCCCTGTGAGGGTGCTGAGGCGCTGGCACAGGGTGCCCAGAGAAGCTGTGGCTGCCCCCCCTCCGGCAGTGTTCAAGGCCCGGCACAGGGGCTTGGAGCAACCTGGTCTAGTGGAAGGTGTCCCTGCTCATGGCAGGGAGTTTGGAACAAGATGAGCCTTAAGGTCCCTTCCAACCCAAACCATCCTAAGATTTTGCAATATTCTTTGGACAGTGAATGCTGATAGGTGAGGTTCTGCATGTTCTGTTCTTCAGTGTTCTTGCTGACCCTCTAAAATAGGGATTAAGGACCAAGCTTAGTGAATATATGGATGATTCTAGTTAGGGACCTTGCAGCCATGCTAGAAGACATGCTTAAAAGATAAGAGATTGAGGCACAGGAAAGCAATATAAATAATAGGATGCAGTTCAGTAAAGACTAGAGTAAGGTTATTTTAGGCAGAAACAATGATTATACACAGGATGAAGAACAAGATGCTAGCTAAATAGCATTAAAGAGTATTAAAATAATCTGGAAGTTATGGGTCCTAAGCTGAAAATATATCCATGTTACTGTATGGCTAATATGAAAAGGAATATGGCCCAGGGGTCTGTGAAAAGGTTTTTTCCACTCTAGCCATTTTCAGATGGAGTCCTGTCTCTCCTCTTAGGCACTTAATTTCGAAAGAAGTCAAGAACTGGTGAAGAGGAATCAAAAGAAAGCAAGAAAATAGATCTTGAAAAATTAACCTGTGAGGAAAAGACAGAAAAACTTGCATGTTTCTTTAGTCCAAAGAGGGGGACCTGCTAATTAGAGATCTACAGATGGTCTTCAAATAGGTAAAAATTTTCTGAAGAGACAGGGAGGACCTTTTATTTATCCATGGTGATGTGATAATAACCAGTAGGTTGAAGTTGAAGAGATGGTGATTCAGGTTAGACTTCAAAAAAATCATTCTAATGGCTCTAAGAAGCTAAGAAGTAGATTACCTGTGGAGACTGTGCAATACAGGTCTGGAGGTTTTTAGGAGTAGTCAAGATAAAAATGTTGCAAATAATCATCAGTCCTAGGCTGGAGTAATCACCAGATGATCTCTTCAGACACTTTTCAGTCCCGTTTGTTGGTGTCTCTGTGATTCTCTCAATTCTTTTAATAAATATCATAGAGAAGAGTGTGTAGTTCCTCTTACCTCATAAAGGTGTCACACTCACATGTAGTCAGCACTTCATGGCTTGAAAAGTGTAATTTTCATTGGATAAATATTTGATTTCTTGATTTGCAATAATTAGCAGCGTGTTTATTTTCATCATCTGTTTTACATTTGGGGCTGTAGTCACCAGTGTAAATCAAGAAGCCGTGAATATGTTTAATGTTTAAAACAAAATTCTATTCACAAATCTGCAGTTGAAACCGAAAGGACAGTTGAGGAGGAGGATTGTAATTATATTGGTGCCATTGTACAAGTAACAAGTGAGTAGTCAGCTGCAGACTAGTGCAGTTGAAGGGCACTCAGCATAGCTGGATTCTTCTGTTAGCTGTTCCAATGGAGCTGGGAAATGACCCACTAAGGTCTCATGTTACTTTTGAAGCTCTAAGCGAACAGCTTCATTCCCACAGTTACACAAAGTTTTAGTAGGTTAGAAGCAATGGGACTCTTCTAAAATCTTTAAAATAAATCTATAGATTTTTTTAATTCATTTTTTTTAACTGTGTTTATTCTCTCTGGAGTTATTAAAATTCGTAGGAAATGGGACATTTTGGTTAGGAACAAGCCACGTTTTAGAAGGTCTTGCTCCTAAAAGCTATTTAGAAATCATTAAGTGATTATGTATCTAAACAATATAGTAGTTGCTGAGAAGAATTTGATAATTTCAGTAATTTGTTAATTGCTAACAACAAATTATGCTTTCAGTAATTTCGAGGAATAGTATAATACGTATGGCAATTTTTACCATTTAAAAATAAACACCAAGGTTCCTTGACTTTGGAAAAAGCCGCTTCAGACCAGATATTTCAAATTAAATGTTTGGGGTTTTTGTCTTGTTAAGATGGTATTTCCCAATGAAATGATAATTTGCTGGAAAATGTCAAATCTATTTCTATACCATTCTTGCTTGCTGGAAATGAGAAAGTATTCAAAATCAAGCTAAAGAAAGGTACATTCAAAAGGTTTTCATGCCCAAACAGTTCTGGTTTATAGATACACATTGCATGTTTTTCCTATTGTAAAAACCACTCAATGTATTTATTTCTATTAACTATTGTTTGAAATTCTAATATTAACTGTAATAATTCTCATAGGACTTTTTTCCCCCCAGTCACAGGTGAATCATCATTCATCTAATAATGAAACATATCAAGAAAGATTGGCACGATTAGAAGGTGATAAAGAGTCGCTCATACTGCAGGTATGTCTTAAAGAGAACATTTTCTACATCGTCAATACTTAGTGAATAAAAGCTGACATGACAGTATTTTCTGTTAAGCAAGTGTTAGCAGATCACCAAATGTAACTGATATTTAATCAGGAATTAATTTATAATTTGTGTAATCCATCTGATTGATTTCATGGTGGGGTAACGTGGTAAAGGAGAGGGGAGCAACACGAGTAAGAGGGAGATGAATGACAAAGGGAAAAAGAAGGAAAGAAAACAAAAACAGCTTATATAGTGCTGTGGAGTCCCAGGATAGTGCTGTAGTAGCAGTTCTCATTCTAGGTTCGCAAGGTTGTACCAGTTCATTTTTCTAGGTTCTCTCTGCCACCATCCTTAATGAAGCAGGGGGAGGGGGGAGAAATTAGAAAGTAAATTGGATGCCTAAGTTCTTCCAGGTCTCCCGTTTCTTAGTTTACCAAGCCTTTTTCAAACAGATCTGCTGTCCCAAATAAATTTTCTTACTGGGAAAACATCTCATACAATTTCAATTTAAAAACTTGTTTTTTTTCCCTGGATATTTTCACTATTACTAAACTGTACAGTACCTGCTTTTTAAAACTGAAGCTGGAGATTCTTTAAATGGTCTTTGCATATCTGTTCTCTTTATGCTTACAAAAGCACATTATAAGCATATATCTTTTTTTATATCAAACAAAACTATACTGGGTAGGTGTTCTCCCTACTTTCAGTTACTAGTTTCTGTAAGCATGTTTTATCCTGTATATTCTGTTCACACTTGTGTTAATTTACTGCTGTTGTTAAATAAACAGTAAATGGTTCACGAGACATAAGCTTAGGCTTGGTTGGATTTTATTTTTTTTTTAGAACTAAAATTGCTATTACCAAATTTAGAGAAACAAAAATTAAATTTCCTGAATGAAAAAGAAATTTCTGGGAATCAGGTCAGGGGAGGCAACATATATTTATTAGAACACCTTTTATTCATCAAGTGGTTATTAACTTTAACATCTTGATTCTATTAATAATAGCAAGCAACTTTTCACACAGTATATTCACTTCTCTCACAGTTCACTCTCACACATGAACAACTCATAATTGGAGCAACAATTAGAAGGCCAAGCCCAGCTGTTTACTCAGAAACAAAGGGTTGTACTGATGCACCTGTGGCTTTGTCCCCAAAGGCCTCTGTTGTTTCATCACATGTGTGTATAGTCCTATAATCTTTGTCTGCATATAGGAGCCACTGTTGTCTTGGATGTGGTTCATGCTATACAGCCAGTTGTTGATGGTCATGTGTCCTGGTGGGCTGGTACAGATTTGGCAGAATCTTGATGTCTAAAGTATATCAGCTTTTGTGGATTTAACAGGACCGCTGGTCTCCAGAGCTTGTAAATTCTTGAAGATTCCTCCAGGCTACTGCTTACTATGTACTTTTCCTGTCTTCATCCTGCTGATTTTTAGTAACTGTTTCTTCATCCACACAAATAGATACCTATAGAATGCAACCAGCCAAACTCACCAAGAAGAGGATGACATGGTTTGGAGACCTGCCTAGAGTTTTTCTCAAAAGGAATGTAGTAAAGTCAGATGTAAAAATTGCCACTCTGTTGCCTTTTACTCCCATCACACGCCCGTCAAATCAGGAGGCATAGTCAATATTTGTGCATTTTCCTATCCTGCTGTGCAGTATTGCAGTAGAACTCCTAAAACCCCAGGCAAGTAAGATAGGTGAAAACCTCACCTGGTGTATGAACATCAACGACAGAAAAAAGTTGCCAAGATAGAGCTGGGGTTAGAACCTGGTTTACACCAGTTCTCTATGTTCTATCTAGACAGCCAAATGTGAGAAACACAGACGAGCCCCATGCTGAGGTTACTCTGGCCTGAGGGAGTCAGCTGGTATAAACCTGGCTCCTGGGTGTGACCATTGGCATGAAGGATGAGAAAGTGATGGGAAACAAAGCACGTCTGTTCTGTAGCTCATGTTGGATGGTGCCAGAGACTGTGGTCCGTGGCTATAATCTGTAAGGAATATGAGGCTGGTAGCACTCAAGTCTTGCATCTGACTTGCTGCAGAAGCAGCAGCTCAAGGCAGTCAGTGCCCACTCTTTCTGTCCACCAGGGCAGAGTCAAACAGTGCACATTGAAACCCACTTCCAATGTTTAGGCTGTAGTGGAGACTGGATATGCTACAGCATCTGGGATACCTTCTCATAGCTCAGTGCCTGTGTATAGGAGCTAATGTACCTCTTTAGGTGTTTGGTTTGTTGTTTCTTTTTTCCCCACAGGGTTTTAAAGGGTTTTAAACCCTTATACCTCTTGATTTTTAGCTAATTCTTCAATATGCTTCACTCATTATATTTGCAGGAAATATATTATCCACAGACTGACTTTTGCGTGTGTTACACTGCTAAGGCAAGATGGACTTGCCAGCATAGTGTATGCTGGAGTTACATGGTGTGTAGCCTACTGATTCCCTGAAGAGTCTGGCAGATGTGATCCCGAACAGAGGGAAAATATGAGCTCAAAGTGGCTAATGTGCTTCTCAGCCTAACTACTGGAACACCCAACACATGCTCCCAAAGCTGCTAAGTTTCTATTAAATTCCTTTGCAGGTCACATTTAACAGTTAGTTTTCCTCAGAGGTTACAATGCTATTTGGAACCTAACCTGACCCTTTAAGTAGAGCTTGTTTTCTTTCTCTGGAACCTGCACCAAACTGAAGGAGAGGATTCAGTTCCTTTCTGCTTTCTGACCTCTCAGGGGGTTGAGTTCTGTGTATGTGTGTGCCATCACTCATTTAATGGGAACAAAACACGAAAGTAGACAAGCAACAGACTTCCTTGCAGGGAATTCTCTCCCTGCTCAAGTCTGGATGTATCCCCTTGCCATTTGCCTCCACCTACTCCTTCCTATTATCTCTCATCCTGCATTCATTTGTACTCTGTACTACAGCCAACTACTTTAAAGGCAAAAAAAAAAGTCCTCTTTTTCTCTTTTTGTATGTTCCTTTCCCAGGCATGCTTGTCATTATGTTTGCAGGCAAAACAAAGAAAGATCACTCAGTCAGTCACTCCCTCTGCAGCTTCCCTGAAGTGGATTCAGTTGTTGGTTGATTGGGATTTAGAAGTGCTGCGTAGTGGGCACGTCTGAAAGGGTTCGCTTCCACATACTGTACTTATTTTTATTAATAAAGGTATTGCAGGGTTGGATGTAAGAACATAGATAAGTTTTGTAAACTCATTCAAACTGGAGTTTAAACGCCTAAGGTTGCTTTTGGTTTTGTGTTTGTTGTTTGGTTTTTTTTGTTGAGATAACGTTTTTCTAATATAATCAAGGCTTTCATATAAATAAGTAGTAAAAATGAATATACAGAGTGGATGTGCTGCTTAACATGGGAATTCAACTGTTGTTTTTTCCCCTACATCGTTCTAATGTTATCATGAGCATAGTTTTTTCAGCTTTGTGAGCTTTGAGTTAGGCTGCTGTGCTTTTCTTGTTACACACTCACTGGTCTGTACCACCATTCCCACAGTTCTTTAGCAGTATTACTTATTACGGCTTTTCCTGGGATTCATTGTCTGTATCTCACGTCTTTTGCTTTCATGTTTTGGCTTGCAAAGCCTGGGAATTTTTCTTGGAATAGAACTTTGCTGCTGCTAAAACATGCCTTTTACTCATTGCATTCTTTATAACTGCAGAAAGCTTTATTGATAGGTAAGCTCTTTTTTCTGTTCTTGTAAGAAATAAAGTAATCGGTTGGTTTCTGAATGAACAGTTGTTCTGTCTATCTCTTTTAGGGAGTGAAATGCCAATGCCAATGGAACCTGAAATGGCAATGCATGCTTGAAAATATTTTCAGTATCTTGTATTCTTGTTTGGTACTTTCTAATTTTTCAAGACTTTTACTTTTCCATGAACTGACTCAGTCTACCTATAGGTAGTCTTCAACCTCGTCTAGAAATACCCTTTCTTTTTATATTAAAACAAAAAAATCAGGGGAGGGCTGAGAGGGCGGGGTTAAAGCAAAATATAGGTAAGACTGGAAAATTGTCTATCTTGATAGAGCAGGTTGCTGCACTGCACAAGAATATTAAACCATTGAGGACTTCAAAAGAGAACTGGCTGTTAAAGTGTGCATTTGGATGTTAATTGCATAAGGTAATTGAAACTTCTTTACGGTCAGTTCAGTAGCATTGTGCTTCTCTTCTCAAATTACAGGTGAGTGTTCTTACAGACCAAGTGGAAGCTCAAGGAGAGAAAATCCGGGACTTAGAAATCTGTCTTGAGGGGCATCAGTTGAAACTGAATGCTACAGAAGAAATGCTTCAACAGGTAAAAGTCGGGATTGGGAAGCTTCTTGCATAACCTCCAGTGGAGGGGTGAACATACATGGTCAGCTTGTCTGCGTGTGTGAGTGCCTTTAGCAACAAGATAAAATGGGGAAAAATGCCTCTTTTATTGTTCTCTCACTGCTTTGTACCTCCCCCCCCTCCCGCCCCCCAATAAATGTTTCTTTGTTTTCCTGTTGCAAAAATGTTTTACTGCTGGTTGCATAATACTGTACGTGGCAGCATGTAAAATGAAACTATTGTGTCTTATTTGTACTGTGCTGACGAACTACATTTGGACATGACTTGAGTAACTGGTTAGGCAGGTTAAATGTATCTAATATATGTAGGAGTTATACAATTAAGAAGTTTTATTTAAATATCGTTTGGTTTTGTGTGGCTTTGAAGTTGAACATGTAAGTTGAAATGAGTTACTATGTCAAGTTTGGCTTTGTAACAATTTTTGCTTAATTTAGGAGCTTTCCACTTATTTTTGAAAGAAAATTACTGCATAAAGACATACTTTATTTGAATAGACAGTTTTAATTTTTCCTTTATCATGTTATATATTGAGGGAGCAGAAGAAATGATATGTTAAATACCTTCTATTTCATGTGTTAGTGCAGAGCTGGCAGGTCTGTTGATGCAAAAGAACTTTCCCCATGGAATTTTTCTGGTTTTATGGATGCAGATCATGCACTGGTAATACAGTACATCAATCAAAAATAGATTTGAAACTGTAAATAACCCTCAAAATCTATGCCAGAAATTTGCAGGGTAGATACTGTTCTTGATGAACTTACTTCCTCTCCCTACCCAAAATGTTGTGTTATAAATTTACTATTTTCATCTATGTGAAAATACACAAGTCTTTCCATGAACTAACCATAGCTTTAAATTATGATAAAGATCCCTGTACATATGTTTGCTAACAGTGGCAGTTTCTATAAGATAAACTTGTATCTTAAACCTTTTAAAGTTATAATTCTCGAAGCTTCTCTAGCACAACTTTTGCATCCCAAAATATTATAGATTATAGAAGTCATATTCTCATACATAAATGAGGGGACGTTTTTAAAAATGCAGATAGTGAGTGTATTTAGTTTTTCCATGAGACCTGTGAAAATTCAAAGAACAGTAACTATTTAAGTTAAGAAAATCTGTTTTCAAACTTTAGGAAGACATCAGCAATAGTGTAGAAGTTTCCAGTTTTAATCTAAAACTAGCTAGTAGTTTTGTGACTTCTGCTAAAACTGGTTATTGTTCCTCTGCTTAAAATTTTCTGCTCTGGTAGTCTTCTGAGGAAACCATGAATTTAAAGCCTGATTTAACAGAACACTGAGGCATCTGAAAATAGAATATACTGCTGCATGTACATTGCCATTTCAGTGAAAACATTTTAATCTACCCATGCGGCATTAGACACATGCACAAATTGCTTACGAAGCTGATCCTGAAGTGATAAGCTGCAAAAGTCTGTACTAAAGCTAAAGAAGTCAGAGAAACTCCAAATATATTTAACATAACCCTTGAATTTAAATTTTGAGATCACTTTGAGTGGCTATAACTGTTGCCAAATGGTAGTAATTTCAAGTTTATTTTCTTTCTTGTAACTAACTAGTTAGCAATAAGCTCAAATTTGTTGATTGTTTTGTGTTTCGTGTCATAGTTTTGAGATCTTGCATTTGAACATAATTTACAGAAATACTGATAAGCTTGCTTGTTTAATGGCTAAATTTTATAAGTGACTGATCTCTTATATTTACAGCATGTATGACAGCTTGAGTTTGGGTTGGGTTGGGTTGGTTTGGTTTTCAAGAGAAAGAATTATGTAGGCTACAACTTGGTAAGGATTTGTGTTTCATTTAGTCCTCTGAGTTTGTCTCTTTGAACTTTGTGCAACATAATTTGCAGAAATACTGATAAGCTTGCTTGTTAATGGCTAGATTTCTAAGTGACTGATCTCTTAGATTTACAGCATGTATGACAGCTTGAGTTTGGGTTGGGTTGGGTTGGTTTGGTTTTCAAGAGAAAGAATTATGTAGGCTACAACTTGGTAAGGATTTGTGTTTCATTTAGTCCTCTGAGTTTGTCTCTTTGAACTTTGTGCAGAGAGATGCACATACACGAACACATGCTTAGTATTTTAATTTTAGTGGGAGTGATGTGCTTTCTAATTATTTTCGATTTATTTACTCACTAGAATGCAAAAAAAAAAAAGAAGTTAACCTTTTAGTTTTGTGAACAGAAAGAAGAGCAAATTAATTAAGTACTAGAGGGTGATGCGGGAATGGTAGTTGTGGTGCGTTTCTCAGATAGGTTGCATCCCCCAGTAAACAGTAGCATATGGGAAACCCAAGTTGGATGTCTCAAAATCCCAACAGTCAGAGAACTTGTACATTTATTATGGCTCACAAGAGGGCCCTATTTGTCTGTAATTTATTTTGAAGGTTCTTTTCAAAGTTCACCTTGTTGACAAGATTACCCTCTACGGGGAATAAGTTGAGATTTGGAGAGAAGAGGATGACCTGATTGTATGATGATTATGACATTCATGTGACACGTGGCCAGTAGGCCTTCTTGCAGTCAATTTGTCAAAAGTAGAGAGAGTGTCAGGCCTCAGGGACTTCAATAGACTTATGGATCAGCCAGGTTTTGGGAGAGTTGGTTAAGATCTCAGCCAGCAGTTGCCGGTGTCCTATACAAGTGCCCATGATGCTTAGCAAAGAGATGAAAGATGCTACTGTTGTCACTAAGTTTTTCCAGTGAAAAGTATTTAGTGGGTCTTTCAAGACAGTATTTATTTATTTTTGCAGTAGACTAACTAATTTCTAATAAGAAAAAAATCATCTAGCTCTATGTACCTGTATAAATAATCTTGCTTTTCAGAAAGACTTCCATTATCTTCCTGCTGTGTATGCAAATCCAATTTGATTTCATGGTTCTGCTTGCTTATTTACAGCATATTAAACCCCACTGATTTTTACCTTTGTGAACTTAAGTCAACTGCTTTTTCTCAATGGAAGATGGAAAGATAAAGATAATTGCCCTAGTTTGAAAAATCTTTAATTATATGTTAGTAGAGCTAAGCTAAATGCAGTATGGATAAGCATATTATTTACTTATCTGGGAAAAATATAACTGAGTCCACGTCTTTTTAATTTTGGAAACTATAAGAAAAGTGTCTTGATTCTGTGCCTCAAATGCTAAAATAGAGACAAAAAATCATACACTTTAAGATAATTTAATGATGATATCTGATAGTGCAGCAACAAATAGGGTTTGTAATGCTACCCTGCAAAATCGTTTGTGCTGAATCTATGCTAGCAGAGACTTGTCCACTTCTTCAGGGTGGGGTTACTGGCTCAAATCCTTTTGGCTTTTGATTTATGCAGAAGTTGTTTTGAACCCAGCTACAAACTGATCGTGGAAACACTTCTGAAACAGCAGCTAAAATAACTTTATGCCAATTACATAAAATGGCTGTTCAGCATTTAGGGTGGACATCTTGAATGTGGAATAGTAGCAACAGATACTGCTGCTTCTCTGCAGAAAACTGATTCTTTATCACTCAGAGATGACGGTGCAATATCCTTCCCTTAGTCAAAGTGTGAACTTCAAGAAATTAGTTGAACCAGTCTAAAGGTTACTGCCACAAAAAGGAGGCGGCCTCGTTCTCCTTTCATTCTTCACCCTGTTCCTAACCATGTACTTCTGCAACTTATTTTCTACTGACTTCATGCTCATCAGACTTTTCCCTCAATGAGTGGGAGAAAACTAACTTGTGGTTTAAAAAGAAGGGGGTGCTTTCTGCTGGGTTACTGCGTTCAAACAGCTCACCGAAAAGGTTAAGGTGCGGCATATGGGCAATGGTGAGATGTGCGTTTGACCTAGCTGTTTATGACACAAGAGCCAAAGAACATACAGCTTAGCAGTGTTTGGGAAATGAGAGAATCCTGTGTGACAGATGCAGAGATGCCCTAGTGTGCACAGTTACAGGTAATGCTTTCATGAGATGTGATGCTTACAGCGTCGAACTCCGCATTTTGCTTTTATAAGGAGACTTGCTCCACTACTAATCAGGATAAAGCATTTTTCACCTAGAAGGTGTTTGCATTCTTTTTCTTTAAAAACCAAATAGGTGTTTGAAAACTCATGAAAGTCAATGGCAAAACTTTAAATCTGTCCTTAAGTATGATTCTGATGTGGGCCAAGGAACACATTTTCCTAGTCATCCTTCACAGCACATGGTAAGAGAAAATTTTCTGGAGCATGACTGAGAGCAAGACACTAGTTTGGTCTCACTGAATTTCCTTCCAGTGGTATCTCTGTCTTTGCCATCAAATGTGTAAAGGATGTGGAAACGCCAGCGTGTGTGAATAGTTACTTGCCTTGCCGCTTAGCACATAATAATGAACATGTCTTGGAATAATAAAAAAGCCAAACCCAAACTCCTAGAATTATCCTATGAAAGCAATTTGTGCTGTGGCAGTCCATTCCTAGCATATCAGCTGCTTTAAAATGTAAAATTACAGCCCATTTTAGAGAACAAGGATGTGTGCGTGTGTGTCTTGTTCCAAGTCAGTTGGTGGCATTTCGAGTACTTCAGTCAATTTTAAGAAAAATTTATTTTAAGAGAAGATTGGGTCTTGACCATCTGCTGTGTTAGCTTGGGGGAACCTCCTATCAACTTGCAGCCAGTTTTTCTTTCGTCTGTACTATGTACAAATGTAGAATAGATTTGGAAAGCAGAAGTAATTTTTGCTCTATAAATGAGCCTAAACTCTCCCATGACAGGAAGTACCAGCCATGTACAATGTAAGCGCACTGGTGGTAGGGAATCTATGCTGTCAATCTTAACAACTATGTTAAGTCAGTTTGAAAAGTGAATTTTCTGCACACACAGATTTCACCTTCACAGTTCTTTTAACTGCATCTGTTATGGTAATTATTGTAAGGATATCATTAGTTACCTTTTTGCTATCCCCATGGTGGTTTTGGTTTATTTAACAGGTCATAGTTCCCATGGAAGTTCTCTGGCATAAAGTATAAAAGCATACAGTTTAGTTTGCTTTGCTACTGTGTGGCAGTGTCTTTCCTGTGCCTGACCTGTACCAAATCCTAGTTGTGGTCTGACTGTGTGTTTCCACCTTCCAAATTATTTCTGACACTTAAGTGCAAGAAGCAATCCAGGGGACTCTTGTCAGATAGTTGCATTGTGTAAATACGATTGTGTCTTCTGTCAAGTAAATTCTCTTGCAAAGTACACACTGTTTGGCTTTAGGATTCTTTCTGTCTTAAAAAATACATGCAGAAACTGAAATGCTTGGATGCAAACAGGAGTGAATTTCTGTTTCTCGTGCTTGTTTACAGCCAGCTTCTGCCTGGGTGCATGGAGCAGGGGGAAGTGTGCCAGCCAGTGCCCTTTGTGAGGCACAATGCAGAATCTTTTAAAACCCCATGGTTTAAAGGAATGCAGGGAGGAGTTGTATTGAGAATAGGAACTTGAATCCAACACAGTTTACTGTGTACCTGTGCTGGTTTTGCAGTTGTCTTAATACTCGGGGGAGCCAAAATCCTGTCTTGGTTGCAGGGTATAAATCTAGGACATATCTATTTGCTTCTCAGGAACTTTGCTGGCCGGCAAAGATCATTCCTTCAACTTTCAGTTGCTGAGTTATCTGATCTTAGATGAATTTCAGCACTTGTTTATAGCATGCAGTAACTTCTTGCCAGAAGCTAGCTTAGTGTTTCGGATTTTGAAGCATGCTCTGTGCTGCTCTGGGGAGAGGCGTGAGGTTTTCAGTGTGTGCTCCCAAGTTGTGCAGCAGATCTATACAGGTGAGCGTTACACTGCTTTGTTATTTTACAGTTAATGTAGGCATGAATCTGCTCATCAGGTGAAGGCAAACGGCTGTTCAAATTGGCAGTGCAGTGGGAAGCTCTGTCCTCTTTGTTGCTTAACTATATAATGGGCAAGTGATGAATTGGAGGGCTATAATTCACTCTCTGCTACTAACTTGCACCATTTCATGGTGATTACACATGTACATTGCTCTCAGCTGTGTTTTCAGTTAAGCAAATATCTTATTTCTACCACAGCTGACACACAGTACTTGAAATGGGCAGTCCTCATTAGCAGTGGTTCTTGGTGAATTTTACTTCCCAGGTAGGTAGCTTGATCGGTCTTTCTTTCTCCCTTTTTTTTATTTTAATAAGGATGAAAAGTGTGGAATTTTTTGAGTGCTGTATTTTGTACAGTGCACAAGTGCAAAATGGGATCTTGGGGGGTTTTTTTCCTCCCACTTGACTAAAATCTTACTTATGGTTTCTCAATCAGTGTATGGCGTGATTGTTCCTTCTGTTTTGTGGAGTGCTAAATATCCTGGAATTCTCTGTGCTTGCAGCTGACAGCCTGGAAAAGTGGAGTGTCGTCTTTCTAAGCTATTTTCTACCATGTTAAATTTTATAAGCTCTTTTATAAGAATTATGTATTTCCAAGACAACACAATGTGCAAGTTATATACACAGCATGTGCCTCAGTTTCATTTGGAATATTGAAAAACATGATTGAATACTTTAAAAGTATACAGTGTAGCTTTTAAAAATACAGTTGTGTTTGGAAATAGTTTGCTGTTCATTGATCTGTCTGGTACACTCATATTGGAGCTTCTCTGTGACTCATCTGTGTAATTTTTCTAGTCAAAAATAGTTTTTTTCCCTTAGTTTTTAAATTTAAAAATTGAGTTTTGAAAAGAGAACTTTGAGCAATGAAATTCTAGCACATTTTAAAATTAAAAACAAGTATCTTGTTTTATAAATAAGGTTCCCTAAGATATATTTCTGTTCTGTATTTCAGCTTTTTAAGATCCTCCTAAAGCTGCTTCAGCCCAAATTACCATTTTGCCTGTCTTATAGTATCATTTTTGCTTTAAAACCAATAACATAAATTTGTGTTTTCTTTTCTTACAATTGCATATTTATTCTGGCTGAATTCAAATTGCATCATACCGCTGAAATACACCATAATTTCTCTGTAACAAAATGGGTCACATTCTTAATGAGCTGTTCACTGTGAGCATCTGCTTGAAGATGAAAATAATTGCTTCCAGATGTTACCATTTCAAGAGGGGACATTTACTTTAAACGGCACTTTCTTTCAAAGCAAAAGTTAGACTCTTTAGATGCAAGAGAAATTGTCAGCTGTTTTAAATCAGGGTAGCTCCACTGAAAACAAACTAGGGATAGTTAGCTATTTTGTCTATTTTAAGGCAAGAGTTTTATGCCAGTTCACACTAGCTGGGAATTTGGTTCTCCATCTTCAGAGCAAACTGAGAAATTTTGTTTGACTTGATTAAAAAAAAACAACCCCAAACATCAGCTGTCTTAATGCTCACTTATACCAGGTAATGCTTTAGTCTTCACATGGAGCTATTGAACTCAAAATGAAAGGAGCAAAGTATTGGTCTCTCTTGCATAACTAACTGTAATCTGGGGGTCTATAGAAAAAATAAGGAGTAATGCCAAATGCTCAAAGGGTAGACCTTTTATTAACAATCTCTAGAGGGAAGCCATGTCTCCTTGCCTGATTCAGAAATCTTCCTGTTGTATCACGGAATGCCATGTCAGTGCCAAAAAAAAACCCATTCTAAATGATGTTTCAGTTCAACAGTGAATAGAGTCTGACCAGGGGGCTAAGGTCACCTCACCCTGCCAGCCTTTTTGATGTTCAGTGGCCTTATTTCATATCAGAGTTCTCATTTATAGCTATGTCTTTATTTTCAGAAGTCTGATATGTTCACAGCTGTACAGAGCCTCTTCCAGTCTGGATTGGAATGTGCTCCTGGAACTTGTGCAAGTTAGCATAATTCTGGAAGATAGAGGAGTTATTTGTAATTGTAACTGTGATTTGTACTTACCTTTGTAGAAAGCATCTACTAGAGGGATTTCACTAGGTAACTGTCTCTTAGAGTTTCTCAATAACAAAGGCAGTGCACTGTCTTCTCCTGATCAGTGCTTGATTTCTTTCATTTAGAGGAAAAAAACTCAACCAAATCATGAGACTACATTTCTGTTTATTTTCCCACCCATACACAAATATCATCATCAATGTC
>NW_009943178.1:33162-43577 GCF_000696875.1 Nestor notabilis
AGGAATGGCCATGGCACTGGGAATAGTGGGTGGCTTAGATAACTGGTGTTGCAATGCAGATGCAAGTTCAGTACTATTCTTATTTTGGGCAGTAGTCCCCACCAGACTAAAACAATTTAGTTATAGAGTAGATTTAGGTTCCAAATACACTTTAACCATGTAATTTTTTAAATAACCTTTGTGGCTTCTGTGGCTCCAGGACATGGTCTACAACATACTGTGCAGTTTATGAGAGAGGAAGACATGAGAAAAAGGTGATGGACAGGGCAGTTTCTGATCACTCAGTAACATCAGCAGAGATTTAGAATAGCTATGGCAACTTTGGTTAAGTCACTTCTATGTAATTCAAAGCAGAATCTGCTGTGATTCTTCAGTGTGTTTCACATGATGAAAACACTAATGTGAGTTATGAATTAATGTAATTTTTTTAACCATTTAGAGATCAATATTCTCTTCTAAAAGTTAATTAGGCACTTTAAGTATTGATTTTTTTCAGTAAGGCTTAAAGTCCTGAATGGTTTGGAGTTTTTTTCCCCTCTTTGAAAATGGAGGCCAACAGAAGCATTAACCTTAAATTCTGTTGTATTTTGGAAGATGTTTTGAAAGATACAGTGAAGGTGAATACTGAATGTTTTCCAAACACAGTGATATCACTGGGTCCAAAGTACACCTTCCTCTGCAACCTCAAAAACAAACTCAGGGTACACAAGCAAAACTCATGGCCAGTTGTTTCTCCTTTACACTGTTACTCAGTTTAGATATTGCCATTCGGTTTCCAGTTTGAGGATACTACTTTTTATTCACAGCTGTTCCCTCCACAGTGTGTAGCCTTCAAAAGTTAACAAGTTCTACATGGTGTAAACTTCCAAGTACTACTAGCATTACTGCTGGATTGTTGCTTGTCTTTGGTAGTACTCTATTTTGGTTAGGGTGCTTATTCTGTAATATATCCTTTATCAAACAACGTATCGTAAGAAGTTCTAAAATGTTTAATTGTAATACAAAAACATAGCTTTGTCTGATGAGCATTTTAGGAAGTAGCCAACTCTTTTGTAACGTGTGGCGTTATGTAGGTTTGTGTTTGGCTAGCCTTAGTATTGTTTTCTGATTTCATGGCTTGCCTGGGGATTAGCTCTGCCACACGTTCTCCTGAAACATGGCAGAGGACATAGTGGCTGAGTGATTAACATGGGAGAATGTGTATGTGAAAACGGCTGCAGAACCTGAGAAACACACAGTTCAAACAGATCATAGTATAGATGCTGTGAAGTGAGGTATGCTTTAACTTGAATTTGCCAATAATCCTTTGTTTTGTTTTGTTTTAGTTACTTTTTCTGCCGGCAGCAGATGCTTACATCAGAGCTATCTTCCTGTGGCTTTTTCCATTGTAAAGCAATAGCAGTTGTTACTTTAAGAGAATCATTTTGCTTTTGTATTGAAAGTGTTAAATGATGAGATAGAGGCTTTAGTATGGAACTACCAATAAATCATGTAGCATTCTGTCAGTGTTCAATTAAATAACCAAAGAAAATGTTCTGCTTTGATTTCAGGAGTTGCTAAGTCGAACTTCACTAGAGACTCAGAAATTAGATCTAATGGCTGAAGTTTCAGACCTGAAGATTAAGCTGGTTGGTATGGAAAAGGAGCAGAGTGAATATGAAGAGAAACAGAACAAAGCTGAGGTGAGTTTCTTTCCTTAGGTTGTTTTCTTTTTTCTTCTATCACGCGTCTATGGTATGCTGTCATATACCTGAGCGTTTGAGCTCAGGCGTGTAGTAGGATTTTCCATCCATACCATAGATCCTGTGAATTCAGTGAAGAATATGATTATGCATTTTTGGGGATGTGGTTTCTTTTCCCCTCTCTCATTATACTTCAGAGGTTGCTGTTTGGCTTTAATCAAGGCACAAAGTCCCTTCCAGAATCATGCATTACAGTTGCCATTCATTTAACCCTTTCTTTTTCACGTGAGCTTGGCTGGCATGGCCATGTGAGGCCTACCAGAGCTCTCCTATTTCCTTGTTTATGTGGTAGAGAAGACTTGTCAGCCCACTAGTATCAGTGGTGGTACAAACACTTAGATGATCACCCTTGGTGATTTCAATGCATTCATGGCACTTGGGGGAGAAAGACAAGGAGCAGGGCATATTCCTCACATGAGCCTTTCCCCTTGTGGTTACATAATAAAATAGTGAAAAAAAAATTACATGCATTGGAGGCAATTCTAATCCTTATTCCCCTTCATATGTGGAGAGTTCTGGTCATCAAAGAAGCTTTGCTTTTTACCATATTGATTAAGAAAGAGAATATAAAGCAGGGAAACATGAACAGGGAATTGTGGAAGTGAGCAGCAGGTGGGAGCTGGGAAAGAAAGCGATTATGGAGAAAGTAATTTATATGAATTGCCATGTGTTGCCCTACTCAATGGTCCTGTAAGGGAACCAGCTGACAGAAGAGGATTATCTGGCAAGGGAGGATTGCTAGGTCCAACATTCACACATTGCTGACTGAAAACTTCCATGTTGACACAGGAGAATTTGAAATCCAGGCAGTGTTAGAAAACTGTTTGATCTCCATAACATCACTAGTGGAATATTTGATAACTGTGCATAAGTAATTTACCTGCAGTGACATAATATGTTTGGAGTGTTTGGGTTTTGACTTATGTATCCTCAGAAGTTTTCTTTAGAGATCAAAAGATAGCTTAAAGAGAGCAATCTCTGGCAGAGGTTGCAAGTCAGGGAGGCACCAGCTGCTGCTTTTACCATCTATGGCCTCCTTGTGCTCTTTCACCCATAATTGTCTCATACTACCTGAAAACCTAAACAGGTCTGTGCAGCACGTAATTGCTACAGATTGCAGCCTACTCTCAGTAGCTGCCTTTCTGAGAGGCCTTCAGCTCTTCCTGGTGTTCCATATGTAATGGGATGAGGGTGCCTAAATTATTGCAGGACACGCACAGTCAGCATGACTTCTGGAAGGCAACAAAGGTTTTGAGTACGTTTGTGTTGACAGAACTTTTAAGTAGGTCTGGGCCTGTGGTAACTATGAGGCTATGAGCTGTGAAATTCTTTTGATACTGCAACAAGGTGTATGAGCCCCCCTTGGATGGAAAAGTTGAACGTTATTGGGCCTGGAAGCCTTTGCTGTATTGCTGAGTGATAGGAAATGCTCCCACTGAGATGGAAAAGGCTTCTAATCTGATGGAAAAGTTGAGAATCATTGTGTTAAGTATGCCCTGAATTATTAACAGCCCCAAGATGTGATTAGATTTCTGGCCTGTTGAAAGTTGCAAACCTGTGTATACAACGCAAGGAAAATGAGTAAGTAAAGCTGTGGGAAATAAACAGTGTTTCTAGTTTGCTTGTTGATCCATTAAAAAAATTACTTGATTGTCCTGCATAAGCATTAACCCCATTTGTAAAGATAAACAGGGGTTGCTTCCAGTCAAATTGGATGCTTACTTGAATTCTAATGCTTTAACCCTATTATAGCTCCTTTGACTGTAAATTTAACTGATTTTTCTATACAAACACTATTTCAAACATAATAATGGAATTTATTAATATGTTTTCTTTATACTGTTAGACTACAACTGCTGCTTAAATTTGGTAATAGTTTGGGTGTCTTCCTGAACTTCTTGCCTCCACTGCCCAAGTACATCTTTCTAGTGAATAAGCCACTTTTAGGTACTCGGTCTACCTTTAGTTTGCTCTCATGTATGCATACACAGTTGTGTTGTGGTAACCTACTTGCTTCAGAGTGAGACAGTTCTCCAAACTGACAGTGACAAAAGGAAATTAATCTTGCTGTAATTGTATCTCTGAATGTTGTAGCTTCTTCAACATGCTCTTATAGGTATAATATCTCAAATGAAATTGCTATTAGTATCTTTAAGTAAGTGGAATAAAGCTATGGGTGACAGCGTTAGAGCCTTTTTTTATAGATCACAGCTGGCCAATTGCTGCTTTCAAGACTGAGTTTAGGATTGACAGAGGTGAGATCTGATAGATTTGCTACTATCAGAAGAAGGTAATAGTCCTGAGTTTTCACCCTAGTGCATGTATTACAGAGGTATCCAGAAGTGAAACGGTTTCAAACAGCTTGTTAATTATACTTCGTGACTGACCTTGCCATTTCTAAATATAATAATGGCTTTTAAAAAGTTTAAAATTAAATTGACATTGCAGAATAATTCAGCTTAAACATGTTTGCTCTGTACTCTAATTTTGTGTCAGCTTATTTCACAGCAGCTGTTTCCATCACATGGAATTTAGCTTTAGTATTATTTCTCTGGTTGGGTTGGGGGAAACAAAGCAAATTAAGATATCCTTCTAAATATGAGCAAGTTTTAATGTGCAAGGTTCATTTCACTTTATCTTGTGCAGCTGTTGTTTAAATTTGGTTTTAGTTAGCAGCAAGGAGTTTATCAAGCATCTCTAATCTCTTCTCAAAGGTATTAATTTCACACTGAATGCCACTTGTCTCTGTCTCTTCAAAAGCACATGCTAAATTTAAAGTGCCATTTATTTATATATCTAACATAGGGGCTAGGAGAATAGCTGCTTGTAAAGGGACTGTCTCAAGACAGTCCCATTTGACTTTGTCATTTTAATGCCTTTTATATGGAGTAATATTCTCCTTTTGCCACAGCAATGCTGTGAAGGTTTCTGAAATCCCATCTGAGGGAGTTTGTGTAGCTTCTACCTGAGAAGCCTTAAAAAATTTGGAAGTGTGTTTTCTTAATGCAGCAAGGTGTGAATGATCAGCATTACCAAGTGATCAGCACAGCCCAGGTGCCTGCCTTACCTGAACATGGACAAAAGAGACCTCCTATCACTACCAGGGGACTGCAGAAGTGGTTGTCCATATCAACTTCTTTAACAGCCCTTCCTCTGTCCTACGTTTTCTTTTTTAGCATAGGATAAGTTTTGTTGGTTTTGCTTTTTCTTACTAAGGATCTGAAGCTTGCTGTAAGCTGTTGGGAAGTGTTTTGTGGTTCTTGTGTAGACTATTCCGAATATTCTGAATTAAATACCTAGTGTATAGTTACTTGCAGTTTCAAAGAAACTTGAGTCAGTGAGCCACTGACTCCCACTGGGGAGTCTGCTGTGTTGTCTCACCTCAATCAAATTCAAGATACAGTATGTTAATGTTAATAGATTCTCATGCTGTGAAGGAATCTCAAAAAGAGAAACCTTTTCTACCTTGAAACTAGAAAAAACTGTGAAGGCATATATTGCAGCTGGAGTTAATATGTTTCTCCTCCATAGACTTCTTATTCTTCACTGGGTAAGGATTTCTGCCATTTCTGTACTGTCAAGTTTGCCCTGAGGGAAGTCTGTGTGGAGGCAGAGTGTTTCCAATTCCAGCTTTTCATGTGAGGCAATAGAGAAAAAAATTATAAGGCAGCAACAAAAGTGTTTCTGAACTCTCCCAAGTTGCCACAACTGGAGTAGCTGTCAGTTTGTGCTCAAAAGTCTGTGCATCTTGTTAGAGCAGCCCTTCTTCAGAACTTCGTATGGGTTGTGTTCTCTGTCAAAGGCAAACACAGGCTAAAGCCTTGGCGCTTGAAAGAAAGCAAGGGAGATAGATGTGTGTCCTGATGATTCCAGTTATTGCCAGGAGGTACTGCTCAGTGAGGTATCTGAGTTTGACAAGGTTCTCCCCACCAGTGTCCTACGGTGTTGCTGCAAAGTGGCTAACGTAGCCAGTATTCTTTCTAATTTTTTGATTGTTTATGGAACTAATCCTCATTTACACGAATTAAGAGTTGGCTGGATGAAAGAGTATGAGCATCAGACATTGTGATCCTGATTAAGATTAATATGTAAGTAAGTTAAATATATGCAACTGTTTTTCTGAATTTCATTTTAAGCACAGTGCCTTAGAAAAAATAATTGCTGTGAAACTCTTGAACCTAACTGACACGTACACTGTTGAAAGGAAATCTGTGAGTGTTTAAAGTTGACTGTGGATGCTGATGCAGTTTGAGATTGGTTGTGTTATATATTTACCTGGATAGAATAGTGTCTTGTCCTTGCAGTAGCTGTTCTCTAGCTTTGTGGTTGAGGGTTGTGATGGCAAGAGGACTTCTGTGCATTGTAAAGAAGAAAATCTTAAAAAACGTGCCATGTCTTCTGTTCCCCTGTCCACTAAAATCTTTCCCCTCTTTTTTGGAGTTGGATTAATCTCCACAAACGTATTCCAGTTGAGAAGATTGAGAAATCCCAAAACAGATGTTGTTAAAGTATGTGAAAATTAAGAGAAAGGCACTCCAAACTTGTAGTACCTGAGAAATTACCCAGCACAATGATAGATAGATTTTAATACTTATCTTTTTTTTTTTCCTTTCTGTAGCTGGATTTTATTTCTGTTTGTTTGTATCACTGAAACACACAAATCCAAGAAGCTGGCCAGCAAATTGGTGCACTTTAATTACTTTTCCTTATGTGGTATCCTTTGATTTCTCCTAAGTATGTTGCTTAACTCTTTCTCCATGTCAAAATACTGTCTAGCTAGCAAGCGCCATGCTGGACCTGGAAACAGAATTACTTTACTAGTAATTTCTGTGTATAAATCATGAGGAGTAGGTTATGGCCCCCACTGAGCACTTAGCAATTGTTTCCTAGCAAATGATTTGGCTGTAGGAATGAATGGAATCAATTCCCGTTTCAGCAAAAGTTTGCTTCTAAGCCCCACTCAGAGTGTGCCTCTGTTCCAGTTCTTCATGATATCAGACTTCATGTGACTGGATAAGCTTCCAGAACTGAGGGGCCAAATTTTGATCTTTACATTAGAATCAGAATCGTGAATTAGTCTGGAATATAGACTCTGTTCTATGTAACCTGTAGCTCTGTGCAATGTTCCAGATTTATATCCATTCACATATACTTTAACAGAAGGAAAAGACATAGTCTTTTGGGTCTTTTTTCAGTTTGCCTTTGATGTGCTTCATGCATTTCGTTGTGCTGCAACTGTAGAAGTCGTCTTTGCATTGTTTTCTTTCTCACTTCTTTTTTAATCTTTTTTTATCTCTTCTTTTTTTTCCCCTTTCTTCCAATGTTTTCAGTCAGTAGTGAACCTGATCAGCGAGCTACAGGAGCAGATGTGTAGACTGCAGCTGGAAATTAATAGTAGAATCCAAGAAAGGAATTCTCAAGATAGGAAACCAGACTTGACACCTAATAGTCCTCAATCTAGGCCAAGATCAGTGGTAGAAACTCCCAGCCAGAAGAATTGTTCTCAGTGCGATGTACGAGAAGTACACTATAGCCTGTGTATTATTGCTGCTTCTCTACTCTTGCAGAAACTAAATTCTTCTAACCAGGATGGTGTTGTGCATTACTGGCATTAATCTTTGTGGCTTTCATTAGCAGAGAGTGAGGTGGTCTTAAAAAGCACAACAAAAAAAAACCCACCCCAGGCACCCCACCCCCAATTAATAAATTGGGTCACCATTGATGTCTGTGTACTAAAGCACAGGTATCTGTAAGACCTAAGCACTTCTTTCAGGTTTTTTGTTAATTTAATTGTACTTTTAAGTCTGTAGTGCTGGTGTGGTGTGTGGGTTGGGGTTTTTCTAGTTTGTGATTTGGGGGGTTGAGATTTATCTGTTCGATATGCAGCATGCTAGCATGGTTTGGTAATTTGCTAGTTTTTGTCACAGGAATGTCACCCTAGCTGTGCATGATGGTGCACTCTAACCAGTCCTCTAAACACAGATTATTAATTCTTGAATATCTTAAAAGCTTTGCACAGGTATGAAATACAGTTTCAGGTAAGAGTATCTGAAATGTGTCCATTCTTCTTCTAATGATGATGCTAAAATGAATGGAAGGAGCCATAATAAAAATAACCTGCTTGTACCTTTCAAATAGCAAATCAAGCATATTTTTCTTTCTTATGTGACAGCAGCAGTTACCAGAAAAGCATTTTTGAGTTTACATTACAGGTCCTAGTTGTAGCTGACAAAACTGTTACATATCAAAACAAAAGCTACTTTGCCTAAACCACTTCAATTTACGGAAGGTGGCATGACACTGGTATGCCTGAAAATTTCCATTTTAATATTTGCTTTTAAATCAGTTTGCTTTAGTTGCCACATCTCTTTGGTTACAATTTGGATCCTCAGAACTCATTTTATAAGTAATCTGCTTGTATTGTGAGGGAGTTTTTCAGTAATTTTTCTCATAGGTTTATTTTACAAAAATAACTCCTTTGGGCATGATGCCTATTTTGAAAATAGTGCTATTTTTCTGAGCTTGCCTCTGTCCAGAACTGATTAGTGAACTACTAGACTATACTACAAGCAGCATATTGGAGAAGTCATGAGAGTCAAATCTGGGAGTCATTCAAAATAAGTAACTTAATCCAAGATATTAGTATGACTGTTCAATGTATATACTATACAGCATTCCAAAATTGGGCTAAGCTTCCAAATTTTTCCTTTCCTGAGTTCATTTTAAGACAATTGGTCTTGTCAGAGTGATATTTAGGAGACAACTTTATCTCTTAGGAGTAGAGGAATAGGAAGAGAAAGGTAGGAACCCTGGTTGGCTGCAGCTCTCGGCTACAACTCAGTTTCCATCAATGCTGGAAGTCGCATATTTGTAGTGTATGGCACTAAAGGCCTCTAACTCGCTAGATACTATTTTGTCTTAGTGTTGTTTTTCTTGGTAAGCAGTTTAAACACCTCTTAGGAGTGAGGATTGTCACTTTGATTAAAGTTGGTAGTCTGGTGGTGGTTTAGCACTGCATGTTTCTGCTTACTTTATGAGGTGGCTTAAAACCAAAATGAGACACAAAACAAAAGAAGAAAAATCAACCTCACAACAAAACCTTGATAGTTCATGTTATATGAGACTGCAATTGCAGATTTTTTGGCTCATTTTCACCAAGACACACATGACTTCATCAGGGTCAGCTATCAGATAGGAAATTTGTTCCTGATTTCAAGTGGAGAGTTTGAGCAAGTATTCCTTATCTTTCAATTCAAGATAGTTTCTTGTCTTATAAGATTAGGTCACAGTTTTTAGTGTGGTGGCTCAGTGTTCGTTACTGTGTGGTTCATGCATGATCTTTAGTTCAGGACTATGAATAATTACTACCTACTGGAGAAATCTTACTTACAGCTGCTGTTCTTTCTTTGCAGGGTTTGCTACAGGAACTCAGACACCTCAAAATTAAAGTGGAAGAACTGGAAAATGAAAGAAATCAATATGAATGGAAATTAAAAGCAACTAAAGTAAGCACAATACTTGTCATTTACTAATGACAGTCATTTCAGCTGGAAAGGGCAATATCTACTCTTCTTACAATTGCCTTATGTCAGGGGCTACTATGAGTCAAGTTTTCTTCAGCCAACTTTGGAATGTGTATTTTGGTTTAAAGTTTTTGTAGCTCCTTTTTGTGCTTTTTGCTTCCTCCCTGCAGTTTCCAATATTCTGACTTTTGATAATTCTTAGTTTAAAAAATCAAAAAAATCAAAAGGCCTTTTGACTTACAAAAGACCTGTTGTGAGGAAAGGCCTCCTTGAAATTTTTCTGTATTTTATTTGTGTAATGGTGACAAGCTTCTGTGGAATCTGCTTTCCAGATTGAAGAGACATGCAAAGTTGGTTGAATGTTCACTTAGTGTGGAATTTACTTTAATGGACATTAAGCCCAAAATACACTATTAGATCATCTGCTTTGACTTGATCTATATCAAAGTGCATAGCTGCCTTACCCTTCTGTTGACCTTAAATCCTGGAAAGCTGTTGTGTCCTAATCTGGAGAAACATGACATCTGAAACATTTCATTATTTTCCCCAATGATTATTTTTTCTAGTTCAACATTCTCATGTTTAAACAGTTGATCTTTATTTCTAGTTTGAATTTTTAGGCTTTTTCCATTCTTATAGATTAAAATTCTTTTAGATTAAAAAGAACCTTCTTATTTTTCCCTGTACACTTTTGTGCTGTAATCACATCTCCTTTCAACTGTGTAGTACTTTAATCTCTGAATTCATATGAATGACCGACTCTGAGTTGTGGTTGGATCTTGGAAAAACATTTTGAATTCTTAAACTGAGTTTTCTTTTTAATATTTGATAGCTTGATCCTGAAATGACAGACAGCGATTATTTGTATTAGCATTTCTCTCTTTTGACAATTCTCAGATGAATATTGAAATGTTCTATGAAATGTTGCTGTCATGTTTTTTTCTCTGAAGATCATAGCTTTCGTATCCATGAAAATGTTTTCTCTGAAGTGGTGGATATGAACAGCCTTTGGGAAAATAGTTTCTCAAGTATTGTGGCCTGTGGCCAGTTGCCAAGACAGATAAGGATTATGGGAAGTATAGGAGTGAAATAAGAAAGAAGAGCAAGAGAAGATGCGGGTCTAGAAAGGAAGAAAAGTACAGGGGAAGAG